>NC_052047.1:32654930-32954930 GCF_903992535.2 Arvicola amphibius | reverse complement strand
TCTGATTTTATTTCCAACTTGCATTCATTAATCAGAAAAAAATGTGTTCATAGATCTGAAAACAGTGCAACTTTGGACATATCTATGGGAGGGAAATCCTTTAGGATTCACCCATTTTTCTTAATAATATACTTTCATAGTTCTAGATGATTCCATACATAAAGGTGAAAAAAATCTCTGGGGTGAAATTTTCCTCAAGAGCCTTAGATATAATTCAGGGTGAAATTGCCACCTGTCTGAAGTTGAAGACTTAGCTGGATAATATCTAACTGGAGAGCATATCCACATCTTTCTTTCGCCTAGAGTTGACATCCACAAGTATTAGTCAGGAGAATCATATTCTTGAGAGATGGGTAGAGTCTGAATAACTCATGTTCCCCTCTAATGTTAAGTTTCAACTTCTTTCTCCCTTATAAGTATCTTTCCTAAAACCAGTATCACAAAACTCTTAGGACAACTTTTCTTTGTGTATGTAGAAGGTGCCAAAGAAAACAATTAGATAGGTCTATCTTTCCTTTTTTGTTGTTATTAATTTATAGAAACACTAGGTAAAGATAGAAAGCGATCTCATTCGATCATTGGCCACATTTGACTTTCTTTTTATACCATTGTAAGCTCTTTCTTTTCTTAGGCTATTTTCATACTTTTTTTTATAGTTAACAAATCTTTGTTTCTATATTAGAGGCTTGTACATAAACACACATGTCAGAAATACTGTGAAAGTTTCTCATTTGTAATTAACATCTGTATACACACATACACATACATATCCACATATGTAATACTTTCTGTGTAGTTATTTTACCAAATGTTTGTATTTTTTTGATAAGTGTATAACAGATACCCAACTCTATTTAAAACAAAATGCACTACCTCAAAATGATTATATTTGTTTTGGGAATGCAGGTATTCCGTATGGAAATGTACAAGTGGTCTTCCCCAGTGACAGGATCCTGGGATTTTGCAGCTTCCAGAAGCTTGCCTCAGTCCCTCAGTACTGCTTTTTTCCCTCTTACTAGAATCTATCTGCCATCAATAATTGTTTTTATGGAAGGAGAGATAATCAACAAAATGTCACTTTTTTGTGATGCCCACATTTAGGTTCAGAAATATATCTTAATCTTACCTTTAAAAGCCACAGGAAAAAGTGATTCTCTCCACCTGGCTCAGGTAACTTCCTGTTGGGCAATACAGTAATGAGTAGAGGATGGGTCAGGCTTGCAGAATTGCAAGATTTTGATTTAAACAGATAGATTGTAAGAAAAAGTGAGTAGTTATTGCTGTAATAGTTTTGGGTCAACAGGTATCCAAAAGATACTTGCCATAGTTTGAACAGTTATACTTTCATCAAAATATTTTCATTGGAAATTGAATTTTCAGTATGACGGGGTCACGGAGGAGGCCTTTAGAAATTGGACATGAAACTGTGGCTCAAGTGAATGAGGTTAACAATTTTATGCACAAGATTTTCTCTGTATTTGTAGTTCTTTCCTTTTCTGTTCCACCACCCAATGTAATGAATCAGTAACAAAGTGCCACCTTGTTAGGCAATAGCAGACCCTAGTGTTTGATTGATATTTACTTCTCAGTCTGCAGAACTCAGAAGAATGAATTTATCTTATTTATAAATTGCCTAGTCCATTTTATTTTGTTCTAGCAGCATAAACAGACTAAAGTAGTTGTCATGACTTATTTCAACTGTTAATTTGAATGACTTGAGAAATGAAGAGATTAGTAAAACACACATCTATCTGCTTCATTCTCCGCAGGTGTAAATTTATATAGAGAACAGAAAATGGGGAGTTTGAACCACCCTGCACGTGGTCAGCACTACCTATAATTGGCTGAGCATCCAGACAGAATAAGTCAGGAGGAGAGGCAGGCTAAAGAAGGTAAAAAGGTTTGAACTTGCTTCTCCTATATTCTGTGTGGTTTGAGTTAAGAAATTTTTTTCACCCACTGCTGTCCGCCAATGTACTTATGCCATGTCACAAACCCAAGGCACTGAAAATATCTGACTATGAACTTGAACCAAGACAAACCTTTCTTCAAGCAAACTATTTCATTTTTTTTTTCAGAAAGAGCTGTATTATTCATCTGTATTCTAACCCTTATGTGCTTACCTCTATATAACAGATGAGAAACTAGGTGTGACACAATATTAAGCAAAGAACCAAGGGTAAGCATCTGAGGTTTTATTTGGATGGCTGCTTTTGAAAGCCCTGTTTTTATTTGCTATAAGAAAAATAATTTAAATTTCTGACTAAAATTCTATAAAAGAAGAGTTTTCTAAACACTGAATCTAATATAAGAATTAATGCATTTTTCTGTTACTTCAATAAAATAGAACATTAATATAAAAAATAACCAAAGCAAAAAATGTGAAAATGCAATATAAAATCCAGATGCCATCTCAAAAAACAAAGCATCAGTTTGAAAACCTCTTTCCATGAGCTACATTGAAGAACAGAGTACACAGAATTACCTTCCTTGACATGCAGAATTTATCAGAAATGATTTTTACTGGTGACAGAGTTTTGAAGTAGTCCATGAGAGAAATGAAGGGGAATTCCTCTATCAAATTCCTTTTTATCTCATTTTCTACAGGCTAAGGTGCCCTCCATGGAAAACAGACTTACCTTCACATGCAGTTTCCACTGGATAGTCACTTAGGTGGTTGTCCATGTTCTTATACAACACAGACTTTATTACTGCTTTTTTTTTCTCAAGTTTGGACATGGCAATGGTATCTAGAAAGAAAACAAAAAGCCTAGCTGGTTGCTTATGATCTGTTAACTCCAAACAAAGGATTTGCCATGTTGTGGTGAAAGCACCATCTACGCAGCATACAGTACATTCAGAAAGGAATGCAGCAGAAGGAAGCTTTAGAGGTGCATGACACTTCTCTATGCAACCTACTTGTCAAAATACTAAATTGTACTCATGCCCTTCTGCTATAGATCATTGCCATTTATGATGTTTAGTCTTCCTTCTTAAAAAAGTAAGAATAAATATGCCATTACTACTTCCCTCAAAAGATAACTTTAAAAAAGATTATTTTCTTGGAAACATTAGCAAAACATTTAGTCAAACAGAGTTTCTGTGGACACATCTGATCTTGCAACTTTAATAAGCAGAATTTTCCTTTTACTCCATTTATGTTAACTTCCTTCTCATATATTGCTAATATTTTAGATGTCTTAGTTTATTCTACCTATGTCTTTATTCTTAATAGTTAAACTGCTTTTAGTTTACAGTTATGTTGATCTTGATGAGAAAGATGCAAAAACAAAGAAAAAAAAGTGATTTTTTTCCCAAATGTTATCCATATTTATACATGTCTTTTTCATTTAATGCTAAAAATCTATTATTCAATTTAATGATGTTAATGCTTTTTCATGTGTTGTCTACAGTATGAGGACGTCAAAGCGACCAAATGGTCAGCTCAGGTTCTATGTCAACAGAAAATTCAGTATGTCTCCTGGATGAATTTTATTTTCCCTGAGTCCAAGAATTATTATCATGCAGAAAATTCCAAGGTTGTCAAAGAAAAATGAAGCACAATTTTGCTCCAGTGAGTGCATAGTGCGATAATAATAGTATGAGGGTTGGATTATTTTTTCACTGTGGCCCACTGGACTGCAGTTCACAAATCTTTCTGTCACTCTAACAAGTAAATAGTTCATAGTGTGGATGAAAAATGTTCAAATCAATATGCATCATAATCATGAATATGCCATCACATATTTTTATTGGTAAAATATGTCCCTTAGGCTGAAATAACATATGTTCTACAATGTGCATAGTAGTACCAGTAAATGAACTACAGCCAAATAAGGAAAACCTGTATGTGGAAATTTTATCAAGTTCTGGAAGGGTAAATTGATATGACTTCAAAACAGAGTTTGAACATGATTGTGTTGCAGTATTTTAACACAGCACTGTTACTTTATTTGATGTTCAGTACATTATTTTATGTTGAGTACTGATGTCTTCTGTTGATACTCAATAGACCAAAATTAAATCATTTAATAAAACAGTTTATAGTTTCCACTTCACATCACACAGATTCTGTTCATGATGCTTAAATAAGCACTGAAGTGCTGAGAGAGGCAATTGGTCTGATATGTGTAGAACTTACTGCATCTTTCACTTGCTTCTCTCATAACCTGCTCTTGCTTTTATGCCCTTGGTAGTCCATGATGTGAGAATAATGAATCTTCACACATTTAGATGATTTCCTTATGTTTCCCCATACGGTTCTATCCTAGGCATCATTTTCTTTTTTTACCTTTTATATTGTATGCTTCCTAAGAATTTTGAAAATCAGCAAAAATTCACTACTGCCTAAGAATTGGCTGATGGTATACTTTAGATATATCCTTCCACATCATTCAGTATATTTTAACATAATCATTCCTGTCTCCCAACTCTCACATAGTCTGCCTTTTCCATACTCACCAAATTCATGTTCTCTGCCTCGCTCTCTCAAAAACAGAAAAAGCCATTAGAAAATGGAGTCTTATTTAAGCTTGGAAATTACTCAAGCATGAACAGGGTACTGGGTATATCTAAGAATATTTAATGAAAAACTCCATAAATAAATCTCACAAGTTTTAAACTGAATACTTTTTAAAACATTTTGATTATCTCAAACTCATTCTTTCTCTATGTACTGAACAGGACTTAGCTGGACCAATTCATTTGTGCCATGCAGGGTACTGCCTGTTATTCACTTAAGAATCATTTCAATTAGAGACCCACTCTCATATTAGTGTAAATGTGATGTTAAAAGTAACACATATTTTATATAAAAATGATTTCAAAAACTGTAAAATGTTTCCTGTAAGTAAAAATATAAAACTTTCAATTTGAGAAGCAAAATATAACATCAAACTCACTAGATGAATTTGTTAATCAAACTCACTAGATGAATTTGCTAAGATCTATAGTGAAAATGTATCTTCTACTCATGGAATTATGAAAAGGCTGAACAATATTTCTTCTACTTCTGCTGCCTTCCTTCAAAATGCAAAAGCTAGTGCTATAAGAAGAACAGTTCATCAAGATGGAGAACACATTACATTAATTTAATCAAATTACAATAATTGTTGCCCTAAAATCATGGCAGAAACTTCAAATAATCAGTTAAAATAATCAGTTACATTCCCAGTGAAAATCAGAGAGAGACGGATGTTGCCTATTCATCCCAGCTGCATGGCTAGCTTAGCCCCACACAGAAACTGTATTAATTAAATCATTGCTTGGCCCAATAGCTCTAACTTTTTATTGGCTAATTTTTACATCTTAATTTAACCCATTTTTATTAATTTGTGTATCGACATGTGGCAGTGGCTTACTGGGTAAAATTCCCAGCATCTGTCTTTGGCGGATCCATGGGATCCATGCTCTCTCTCTCTCTCTCTCTCTCTCTCTCTCTTTCTCTCTCTCTCTCTCTCTCTGCTTTCTTCCTCCCAGAATTTAGTTCTGTCTTCTCCACCTACCTAAGTTCTGCCCTCTCAGGCTAAGGCAGTTTCTTTATTCATTAACCAATACAAGCAACACACAGAGGGAACTCCCACATCAGACTGAATGCATCCATGCCTACTACTCAGCTTTATTTCTCTATTCTTTTAAAGTGCAAGATGTAAAATCAAGAATTGGTGCTGCCCACATTGAGTTAGGAATCCCTACATCAATGAAATCATCAAAATAAATACAAACAGGCAAGGAAGGCATGGACACTGGCAAACTTTATCTAGAAAATTGCTCATTGAGATTATCAGCCCAGTGTTTCCAGATTGTCAGATTGTGTCAATCTGAATTTATATATATATATATATATATATATATATATATATATATATATATGCCATATATGTCTATAATATATAAGGATCTGTATATTTCATATGTAGAATATATAAATTAATATAAATATAGAATATACCCATAAATTTAAAAATTATATAAATTTAATAAATTTATATATAATTTTATGAGTATTTAAATATGTAGAGAAAGAGATTTGGTTATGTCCATGGTTTCAGTCAGATCTTTGTCTTAGGGTTTCTATTGCAATAATAGAACATGATGTCTGTAATCAATTTGTGGAGGAAAGGGTTTTTTATCTTATATTTTATAGTCCATCACCAGAAAATCATGAAGCATAATTAATTAAAACTCAGAGAAAAATTGGAGTTCAATCTGAAGGTCAGAAAAGGAAAAGAGCCAGCCACTGACTCTTACCTCAACCCCAGTCTGAAATGGCGATCCTGCCTCCAGGAATCACAAAATGAGACTGTGTTGGAGAGCTGGCTCCTCTCATTCTATAATCCCCTCTATGGCTGAGATTAAAGGCATGCACCACTGGGATTAAAGGCATGCAGTACCTGGTTTCTATGGCAACTCGTATGGTTACTGGAGTTAAAGGTGTGTATTACCACTGCCTGGTCTGTAAGGCTGACCAGTGGAGCTGTTTTACTCTTCTATCTTCAAGCAAGTTTTATTTTTTAAAATACAAGTGAAATATCACTACAAAGTTAGAGCAGTAACCCAAGGCCGGAACCTCAAGAAAAGAGCAGATGGAGAGGTCACAAAGAAGCATGTGCTTGCTCAACCTGCTTTCTTTTAGTACCATGACTTCTAGTCAAGGGGTAGAGATGGGGGAAAGCAAACCATACTTTGGTCCTCTCACACCAATCACTAATCAAGAAATGCACCATATGCTTATCCACAGTCCAATTTGGGAGGAGTATTTTTTTTTTACTTGAAATTCTCTTTCCCTTGTGACTTGTGTCAAGGCGATGTAAAACTAGCTAGCACTACATTAATATTTAATATTTATGCTCAACAGTAAGAACAAACTAGAAACTAGATAATTGTCCCCAATTATCTTTGGTACATCAAAATCTATTGACATATGGCTCAGAGAACTTTGCACTGCAAGCCCCTTTCTCGGAACCTCATCACCTTATCCAGCCTCTCCTGTAACTGAAAAAGTATCAAAACGCATGTTTCAAACTAGTATATGCTGACTTTAAAGACAAAAGACAGTCAAATATTTCTCTGCCTTTTTGATACGTGGTTGAAATAAATCAACATTTCATTTTTATTAAAGTGACTATCCTAGATACCCAAATTTCGAAATATTTTTTGAGATTACAGTCATCTATTTCAAGTGCCCCAAATTCCTGTGTATTAAGGTTCTCCAGTTATTACCCGACTTTGTTCATATTGAGGTAATTATGTTTATCTTATTTTTGGTGATACTAGTATCCCGTTTAGTCATTCCAGGATTCTATGATTTCCCAGTAATATTAGAGAATTCAAGTCATGTTAGCATCCATTGCCAGGAATGTAAGCTTATGTTTCTGAGCCACCAGCACTGCTATCCAGAAATACTGATTTTCTTTTCATCAGTCCATTTTCAACTGCCTAGCCTCCACATTGACCAGCAGGACAGGAAACAGAAACTGGGCAGGAAGTGGAACCCGGATATAACTTCAAAGATGTCCCTAGTCATCTAGTTCCTGAAGTCTCCACTTCCAGGTTTTTCTACAGCCGTAGAAATCAGAAGCAGTAGCTAAGCACAAACTGTTGAAACATATGTGATTGTGGGAGACATTTTCTGTTCAAATCATAGCAGGGCTCTATGGAACAAACTTTTTTTTTTTTTATCATTGCTCAAATTACTTTTGTACTTTTTTTAACAACGCATTGTTTCTGCTGCTCTTATAGTCTCATTTAAATAAGTATTTAGTAGTGTTTTTTATTTTCCTGCAATTCACAATTGTTTAACTTTAATTAGCCTGAGAACTGCAGAGCTAATTTGCTGTTTTGGGCATATGATTAAATTAATATTTGCTAAATATTTTGGTTTTATTTCTTACTTAAGTAGTACAATTCAGCCCAAATATTCTTCTGTACTCACCGAGTTATTATATAAGTACTAAATATTTTCACATTACAAATCTTGTTTACTTATACAGACTTTTATTTAAAAATTAATGGGCAATTTCTGTGGACATGTACTATACTACTTACTGAAAAAGCACAACTAAGAAAAGATCACAAATTTTGGTGTTTATCATCCAGAAAGGATGTGACTCTTATCTTCACTTTGGAGTGAATGCAATGGAGGGAAGCAGAAAGCTGAAAGAACAGTTTTAGCTCTTAGGCTAATCTCTGTTCTGCAAACACAGCTTCCTATTGCTGTGATTCACCAAGGATGACTCGGATGACCATGCTCATTCATTCATTCATTGGAAATAAGATCTCTTTTTGTTTTGTTAAGAGAAGGCACTAAAAGAAGGCTGTTTTGATATTTCTAATCATATTTTCTTTTTATAAATTTTGTTTTTGTTTCTTGATATTATTTTGTTTTTGTTATTGTGAGAAAGAAAACATTGGGCAGATAAGGAAGTAGAGAGTAATTGTGAGGAATTGTGAGGAATTAGAACATGGGAAAGAATATGATCAAAATATCTAAAGAAAGTTGAAAGACAAAATTTAAAAATATTTAATTTAAATACTTTAAAGCAAAAATACTTGGTTCAAAAATTGTTAGTAATTCTTTGCTTCTAAAAGCTTTTAAGTTGAAATGAAATGGGTCTACAAGAGATAAGAGTTGGTGGTCATTTTCAACATTCACAAAAGCATAAATCAAATAACCTAGCCTGAAGGCATTATCAATATGCAAGAGTAATTACCGACTTATTCACTTAAAAGAACTAGATATAACTTTTAGTTATAGCATATATTACTTCTCATGCTCATAACATTTTACTCTAAATTTTAAAGGTATATGTTCAACTTATATAAAGCCTACATGACATTAAAACAACTTTTAGCTTTTAGTCGTCACTCATTCTGTTCACCTGATGCTAAAATACAACATACCTTTTAATTGGTCTTTTTCTTACATGTTTACAATTTTCCCTTCCTTGTTTTTTTAAACATTTCAATTATATGGATTACATAAACATAGAAATATATGGTAGTAGTAATTGGTATTTATTGTTTACATATATTGAAATTAAATAGTCATTGGCTAGAATGAAGAGCAATAAGCTGTCTTTCAGCACATCTTTCAGAAATAGAAGATGAGTTTTGGAGTTTGAAGGCAGAGGTTCTAGCACAATCTCTGCCATTAGGTGTCCTCTAGGAGGACATCCTCCAATTCTCTATATATGCTGTCAAATGCTCCCATCCTGTAATGTACTTACATTCTACAATATTTTGTGGTGAATACCCAGAACCTATGAATATGGCATTATTTAGTAAAAGGATGCCTACAAGTAGAGTTTTCTTGATCATCTGCAATTGAGATCCTCTTGTTTTAAGTGAGAGGGCTTTAAATTCAATGATAAGAATCTTTGGAAGACACAGAAACATCAATACAGATCAAAACTCATTAAGGTATCTTCTTCATGATCTTATTATAGCAAGGACTCCATTTCTCTGTACTTGCTTTATATTAATTGTATACTTTCTCTCAGGTTTAAAGTTATGTTCATTATGATGGGAAGGGCGTGGTGGCAAAAATTGTTCATATTTGTAGTAGGAAGTGCTTGGGGCAGCTGTTCATATTGTTTCTCAGTCAGTAAATGAAAAGAGGAATGCTGGTGTTCCACACACTTTCTCCTTTTATCAGTCCAGGATTGATTGAAGTGTATAGTAAAGTATCACACCATGTCAGTGTGTGTCTTTTCTCCTCACTTAAATGTCTCTAGAAACAGCTTTATAAAAATATATATATATATTTAATAATAATATTTAATAATATATATTTATATATATTTGACTGGACTCAAAAGTGTATTGCCTAGGTAATTCTAATCATACTCAAGTTGATTATGAAAATAAACTATACCTTACTTTATACTTTGTCTTTATGACAGTAATATTTATTTAGCCTTCTTTTTTTCCACAAAGTTTCCCAATATTTTATAATAGATGGAGTGAAAAATGATAGAGTTTTAATGAAAACCAGGAATGATAGGCAATGTTTGCATACATACATAGTTTGCATTCTTAATTTCAGGTGAGCCAGAAAATTAATCAATATTTTTTCTTTATACATTTCTGCCCTGCCCTCATCTTTCCCTACCATGCATACCTATATTTTGCTGTGTTCCTTCTGTATGACTATAACAATTTTACTACTTATTTACTATGTCATTGCAAAAAGTCTTCACACTCCTCAGTTTGACCAACTGGTTTTATAATCACACAACATCGAAAGTGCAACAGGCGTAGACAAAAAAATTTTCTTCTTTAAATTTTCTAGAGAAGCTATAAACATTAAAATTATGGCAAAGAATATGAGCAAGCAAGAGAAAAGTTATTGTCCATTCTTTAAAATAATAAAAACAACCATCTTGCCAATCTTCAATTTGTAAATCAAGATGAGTAACCATGTGAGAGACACTGCTTTATTCACTATTAGGATGCATTTGGATCTCCAGCACCTATGTGGAAGCAGCATGATCTTTGCAGAATTATTCCCACTCTTATAAGTTTTCCAGGCATGGTTAGTGACATGGACTTAAACAACCAAGTCCTTCAGAGGTAAAAGAATGATTGATGGGAAAGGTTTTGCCCATTAGATGATTATTTAAACAAATATAAGTATTACTAAAATAGACTATGAATATGCTCTGTCCTTAGGGCTTCAAATCTAGACCAGTCATGTTCTCTGTATCACTTATTTTTATTAAAATTACACTTTTGAAATAATGTTGCTATATTTCATTCTTGTGTGCTGACAAAAATGCTGACATTTTAGGAATTTTCTATTATTTTTGAACTAAAAAAAAGTTATTTCTTCTTATACTGATTCTCTTAGGAGAAAACAAAAAATGAAAAGTCAAAAAGCTTCTCAAATGTTATCTGTAAACCAATCACTACCAGGATTATTTCCTCAAGCTGGTATTCAAGTTATCTTGTATTAAGATCAGTTATAAATAAAATAAATTTAGTCATAGTCATATCTGTTTAATAGAATTTCTTTTCTACAGTTAAAATATCTACTTAAGAGAAATCCAGTAGACTTTGATTTGTCAGTAATTAAATAACTGTTTCTTGAGTAGACCAGATGGACTGTGGGCAAAGCCAGTAGCTCTAAGCCTGCTGACTGGATTTTTATCCCTGGAATTTGCATAATAGAGAAAAGGACTGACTTCTACAATTTGTCCTCTGACCTCCACAAGTTCTCTGTGGAATATTCATGAATCTTTCTGCCCTAGTGAGTGTTTAAATAAATGAGGTTTACAAAGTAAGTAAAAATATGTTTTTTTAACCAGATGTTTCCTCTGAACCTTGTTTGCTTTACCTTTCTCTGTAGGTTTTAGGAATGAGTTCTAAACAGGTTGTTCTCACATTTAGAATTCTTTTTTTGTCATATGTTTCTTTTCTAAGAGTCATATGCTGGATGATGAATTTATTTCACCAGTAACATGTGGCAATTAAAATTTGCTATGACCTTTTTTTTTTTTAAAAAAAATTGTTTTGTTCTGTCTTGTTTTGTTCTGTCTTGTTTTGTTTAGTTTCTGGGTTTTTTTTTTTTTTTTTTTTTTTTTTTTTTTTTTTGAGACAGGGTTCCTCTTGGCTGTCCTGGAACTCCCTTTTCAGAGCACTCTGCCTTCCAATTCACTAGATACTTCCTGTCTCCCACCCAAATGTTGGTATTAAAGGTGTGTGCCACCACTGTCCTGCACTATAACCTTTTATACCACCGGATTTCTCAGATCCAAAAACCCACTACTTACAGAGAAAGCCTCTTCTGTCTTAGCTGCATAGTAGAAAATGACATGCTTTTTATTGACATTATAAATACAGTTTCTAATTACAGGAGCATATTCTTCACTCATGCAGAAAGCAAGACAGAATTAAGTATCACTTCACATTGTATATTATAAATGTAATTTCCAAACTGAAAATATGAAGTATTTAAGTTATAATGTAGCTTATAGGAAAATGTCAACATGGTTTACAATATAAATGCAATCAGGTCTAGAATCAACAGGTCTGTTGATTGCATTTATAGTGTAAACCATGTTGACACTTGTTAATACATCCCACACGAAGAAAATTCAGAGAGTAATCCCTTTCTTAAACATCAGTGGACGGTGTATGTAATTTTCCCTCTGGCTGATACAAGACATTGTCAGGAGCTACAAAAATTATGACAATAGCAATTCACTTTCTGACATCTATGGATTACAGATATCTGAAATATTTGTTGATGTGGTTTTTAGGTCTTTGGAACCCTGTTGTGGAAAAAGTGTAAGAAATATTGGAGACTGAGCTACAGAATCCATAGGCCACTATTAACTGATAATCCTGGTAGAAATCTAGAACACTAAAACACTGGATGAAGCTTAGACTGTGGAGGTCTTGAGGTTCTAGAGAGAAACACACACCTTATTGGGAACCAAGATAGATGCCATTTACATTACTGCCTGGCATAGAGTCTGGTGTGCTTTGCCCCTGTGTTATCCATTGATCCTTGAGCAAGTTTAAATTCAGATTATTGAACTCATTTGTTTGAAGGAAAGTCCAAGTCAATATAACATTGCAACTGTGGCATTGTTACTGCTCACCACTGAGTCAGCGCAAGGAGCAGACATTATGAGAAATGTGCTATTTAGCAACAAAAGAAATGTCAGCACGTTTTAAAATGGAGATGAGGATGGTGTGGAAAACGTAGCTGTAGCAGATAGAGTGATTAATTCCTATTAGTGAGAAAGCTGATACTCTTTGCTGGAACTTTAGGAAAAGTCCCCTGAGTGGAAAAGCTCACAAATCAGTGGCTCCAGCTATCTGGGAAAGGAGTGCTGAGGCAAATGTTTTTCTAGATTCTCCTGCAGGAGAACACAGAGGCTACTGCAGTTGCTATAGATATATTAGGAAGTAAGTAAAATCTATTTCTAGCTGTCCCCTTGATACTGTTTTGAAGGACCTTATGATATAACAGTTGTGGAGGTTTACATCAAAGTTCCAGAAGGCCACTGAGAGCAAACTATGTATGGTAAGGTCAGATTCCCACCTAAAGAACCCTCTAGAAGCCACTGGGTAAAGTAGCAAAGATGAAACATAAGTTGCAATTGATATTAGAAGAATCTTAAGGTGCTAGGGCTGTGGAATGCCTGGCAGGGAAAAGTACAGGTAACAATTGGAGCCAGGCCAAGAAACAAGCTTTTCTTGTTACAGGTAGCAGAGTAGAGGGATGGGGCTTAAGAACCTTGGCTCAGATTGTTTCATCACTATCTCCAGTGCTAAACTTTGAGCTGAGGAATTTGGTCTTTGTACTCCAAATAAGGGATTTTCATATCCTCACTATGCATCCATTTTTCCTTTATTGATAAGAATTGTATATCCAGAGCGTACCCAAAGAAATTTTGGGGGGATTTTGAACATTAGAAGAATTAAGATCTGAAGGATTGTTCGAAATAAAATGAATACATTTTGAGCAAGAAGGCTATGAGCCTATCTAGAGAAGGGTCACATATTATGATGTGTTTGAGTGTCAAGTTTATAAGGGTATATATGTGATGGTTTGTAGCACAATTAATAAAAACCCAGAGTCAGAGTTCAACCTGAAGGACAGAAAAGCAAAACAGTTACTCACTGGCTATTCCCTCTACCTCAGTCTAAAATGGTGATCCTGCCTCCAGGAATCTCAGAAACAGACTATGTGTCTCCTCCTGCCTTACATTCCTCTCTAGTGCTGGGATTAAAGGCGTGCACCACCACTGCCAGATTTCCATGGCAAACTACTGTGGCTACTGCGATTAAAGGTGTGTGTCACCACCGCCTAGTCTGTATTACTGACCAGTTTGGCTCTTTTACACCCTGAACTTCAGGCAAGCTTTATTTATTAAAATACAAATGAAATATCACTACAATGGTTGCTCTTCTTAAGTTAACTGAACTTAGAATAGTCATAAAAGATAGGCTTCTAGGTATCTGTAAATGTGTTTTTAGAGAGGTGTAACTATACAGAGAAGACTAATACTGAGGATGCCAAAGTCTTCTCTTTACCATGGGAATGGAATCATAATTGTACACATATATAACTGATTAAAAAATTGCACACCTTAAATATAAACCATTGATGTCATGTCACTCATACCCCAGGGGAGGAAAGAGAGAAGAGAATTAAGGTAGAAAAATTTCTAAAAATACTATGAGATTATCAATTAATAACTCTAAGTTCCTAAAGTAAACTTTACTGTTATATTAATAAAGGTGTAGGGAATAGATCAAATGGAAATTTGTGATAGTTTGATTTTATTATATATTATATCTTTATATATATAACATACATATATGTATAAATATAAGCACACACCATATATATTTTATTCTTTTGTAAAATTGCTATGTATTTTTTTACTTTTCTTTTGATTCTTGGTAATGTTTCAAACTCCATTTTACTTCTTATATTCTCTTAGTTTTGCTGCATTTTAACTGAATGAGTTGAATTTTCTTCAGCTGGTAAAAGTACAGCCAATCAATGATTTCAAGACAAGTGGAAGTGCTCTTAAAATACCCGGTAAAGGATTTCTGAGAGGTCACTGTGACCAGAACATGAGAGCACACTGGATGTTATCCCGGAACACCGTGTAGAGTAAGCCACACACTGTGGGTGGGGGAGCACTTCTCAACTCTTCCCACACTTATGCTGAGATTTTTGTCTGTAATAATCTTGTGCAAGTCTTGTGCATACAGTCTGAGTCGCTGTGAGTTCATTTGTTCAACTACACGACTAGGTTTGTCACAACTGCTTACATCCATGTCAAATGTTATAGACATGCACTCCCTCTGGCATTCATTAGTCAATATTAAATGTAATTAATACATTAACACATTAATGTATAATGTATTATACATTACAACACAAAATGTATAAACATTCATTACAGATGTAAATATTAAAAAATGACACCATTTGATGATTAAAATTGTTCTAAAAGTTCTCAGAAGTGCTTTTATTCAAGAAAACATGTATTTATTTGAAAAACAAAGATCCAATATTACAAAAAATTTCCTTAGGAATCTCAGTGATATAAACACATAAAACATAGTAAAAATAATTTCAGATGACTTTTAGAAATATAACAAAAATATAAAACATAAGTATTATAAATATTGTAGCAACTACTAAGAAAATATAAATAAAATATTTGAATGCTATCAAAACACAATTATAAATGGGTAATAAAATACTTCAAACTAGATTAAACTGAAACATAACTAGAATATAATTAATAAAAATTTCTTAAGAAAATAAGAAGTTATAATAAGTCAAGATTTGTTGCATCTTTCTATGGGAGTAATGATAATAATAATAATTCTTTTGATTCTTGAATCAATCTATAATGTAAAGGATAATAATGGTAAAAAATCAACTTCTTAAAATATCTTGAACATCAGCAATTCAAGACACGTGTAAATTGACGGATCTATGATATACAGCAGCAATGAACCTTAAAGCCAAAAAGGAGTGCTAAGTACTCACCTTTATCATCTCTGAAAAGTTACCATTGAAAATTGCCACTTACATATTTATAATTAGCTTTCTTGCTGCATAGCCAAGTGCATAACTGAGGAAGTAGCAATTAAGGAGAGTGACACACAATTAAGTATTCTTCCATAGGATGTGGAAGAGACATGAAAAACTGTTTTCATTCCCAACATTAATATTTTTACTGATTATTTGAAGCTTTCATACAGTGTACTGTAATCACAGTTTTTTCCTATCTTCCTACATTTACCCTTCCACTTCTATGTCCTCCCCAGAAGAAAGAAAGAAGAGAGAGAGAAAGGAAGAAAGAAAGAAAAACACTGAGTTCAGTTTGCATTATCCATGCACTCTTTGGAGCATGGTCCAACTCCCAGTAATCAGTCACTTAAAGATAAGTGACTGCTTTGTCATCCTCCCATCAAAAGTCATCAACTGTGAAGAGTTATATTTCGACATCTTTGTCACCATTTTTAAGGATTCCCTTCAATGACTTCATCTCTAGACTGTTTCTTTTTCTTTCTCTATTTTTTGATGGGAGGAGCGTGTTGTCACTGAAGACTTTAATGTATCTCTGTCTATCGTTGAAAATGTATGTAGAGTTACTTTTTCAGTGATATTTCAAGAACACACAAATTTTATACTCAAGAGCAGTCAAGGTTTAGCTTTGTGGAAAAGTTTAAAAATCTGAAAATTCATCTTTTCAAGGTGTTGTTTATATATTATATATATGTGTGTATAATTTTTATTTATTTTTATTATAAAGCAATATATATATTGTTTTATATTTATTTATTGGTTATACAAAAAACCACATAATTTATTCTTTTCTCTTTCATAAAATCCCAGCCACCTTGTCCCTTCCCTCCACTCCTCAAGCCCTTCATTCTATTCTTCCTCCATTTCCCTTCATATTCCCAGGAATATCAACCTAACATGGCATAATAATAAGCATTTTACAAATATACAAGGTACATACCCTCATAGCAAGGTTGAATAAGATAGCCTAGTAAGAGGAAAAGGGTTCCAGGAACAGGTGAAAGGATCAAATACACACCCACTTCCACTGTTAAGAGCCTGACAAGATCACCAAGCAACACAACCATAACATAAATGCAGAGGGCATAGCATACAGGCTCCCTGATGGCTACTTCAGTCTCTGTGAGCCCCTTTGAGTTCTATTTAATTGATTTATGGGTCATTGTTTTTAGTGGTTCTGTCTACTTATCTGCCTCCTACAATCATTCGTTTCCATCTTCTACAATATTCCCTGAGCTCTATGTGATGTTTGACTTCGATTCTCTGCATCTGCTCCCATCTGTCAGATGAACCCTCTCTAATGGTAATTGAGCTAGCAGCAATCTATGAGTATAGTAGAATATCATTAGGAATCATTTGATTGAGTTTTCAATTTTTTTGTTTGTTTGTTTTTGAACAGTTGTATTTGCTTCTATTCAGGATCTGTGGGTTATCTAGCCTCTGGTTCCAGGCCATTCATACAGTTTCAAACTCCTAATGGCATGGCTTCAAGTTGGATCAGTCATTGGTTAGTCACTCCCACAAGTTCTAAGTCACCATTAAGTTAACATATCTTGCAAGCAGGAGAAATTATATGTTGAAGGCTTTGTGGCTGGATTGATGTCCCAGTCCCACCACTGAAGCCTTGCCTGGTTACAGAAGATGGTGCCCATTAGTAGGAGTCATCACTAGGGTCAGTCTTATAGATTCCAAGAAGCTTTTATTGCACTAGGTTTTAATATAGTTCCCAAGATGCACACCAATCCCAGTAATTTATCCCAGGACTTTCTCCTTCCTTCCCTTCATCCCTCATCTTTCCATCTTCACCTGACCCCAGTCCACCTGCAAAATCTAGTCTACTTCTTCCCAGGGAGATCCATGAGATACATCACCTTTTCAGGCCACCTTGTTGCTTAGCCTCTCTGGGTCTGTGGATTGCAGAAGGATTATTCTTTACTTAATTGCTAATATCCACTTATAAGTGAGACAAGTCTGGGTACCTCACTCAGGATGATCTTTTCTAGCCTTATCCATTTACTAGCACAAATTCATGATGTGTTTGTTTTTAATCGATGATTAATACTCCATGTGTAAGCACCACATTTTCTTTATCCATTTTTTTGGTTGAGGAACGTTCATGTTGTTTCCAGGTTCTGGCTAATATGAAGAAAACTTCTATGAATATAGTTGGGCAAGTGTCCCTGTGGTAGGATAAAAAGTCCTTTGGGTATATTTCCATGAGTGATATAGTTGCATCATGACATAGATTGATTCCAAATTTTCTTGCTGAGGAGAAATAAAGACAAAATAGTTCTTTGATTTTGCTGAAACATGTTACTAACCCAATAAAGCTTATTTCTTTATACTAAACCTTAGACAAACCAACGTGTAGTTTTCCTTCCCCTTGGTTAAATGGTATGAACCAGATAACTACCAATGGGGGCTTTGATTGCAAGAGCAATATGAATCAGCAGTGTAGAGCCCTTCTGGTGTCGTTGCTTTATCTTGTAAAGGTTGGTGTGAGTATACAGAGTCACATGCACAGCACAAAGAGTTGCAAACAGAGCAAATGAAATGGTGTGCCAGACATTGAAGAAATGTTCTCATTTCACATGCAAATGTACACATTGTTGTCCAAAGTTATCGAGCAGAGGAAGAAAATTGCGTGAGTAAACACCACTGAACTATCCAGGAAAATGCGCTCATTTATTCTAGTTGGCACATCACTACTCCTAAAAGTGAATTTGTCAAAGATGAGTTATACTATCTGCACAATAGCTTGAGAGAATGCATCTGTTTATTCATTCATTCGTTAGTTTTGATTAATTTTTCTCTACTTTCCAGAATAAAAGTTCTCGCACTAACTGAGATGACTGTATTTAGTGACACAATTTCAAGTGCTTTCTATAATCACACATCTCCCAACACCTTAGCTTTGTCTGTCTAATATTTTTCTTTATCTTTTTGCCTATTGGTGTAATTTCTTACAGAAGCATCCACCACAA
Source organism: Arvicola amphibius (assembly GCF_903992535.2). Lineage (NCBI taxonomy): Eukaryota > Metazoa > Chordata > Mammalia > Rodentia > Cricetidae > Arvicola > Arvicola amphibius. Next base: position 32,936,378 of record NC_052047.1, on the reverse strand, counting down.
TTTTTCTTATATCATTTGAATGACAGAGCAATGATTCTTAAAATAAAATTTTCAAAGTACATTTTTTTGTTTTTTTGATTAACATATTTCAACTAATTTTGGGGGTGAGCTGCTGCATTGTTTACTGATTTGATTTCTATTGGCCAGAACAGAAACATGAGTAAAACTAAATGCTCAAAAGTTAAAAGATTGTTCTGCGACTGCCTGGGGCCAGCCTGGTCTACAAGAGCTAGTTCCAGGACAGTTAGGATGGTTACACAGAGAAACCCTTTCTCAAAACAAAAACAAAACAAAACAAAAACAATAAAAAACAAAAACAACACTAACAACAAAAAGAGCCTTCTGGACATGGCACCACCCTTGCACTCATGAACCTACATGCACAAGACATACACATGATTAGGTACATCAACAATTCAACGTAAGAGGGGCAGTGCTATGCGGCCACACTAGCCCTTATCTCCTTGTCATTTAGTAGTTGCTAGTAGAATTGTCATTTTCTTCATTGGGTTATGTGCTTTTAATTTGCCCGCGATTCAATAAATGATCTCTCACACATACTCAAGAAAACAACCTTAATTAGACTCAGTGGATAGCACACAAAAAAAGTAGGGTAAGTTGTTGGTAAGCTGAAGTGTTTCACTGAGTGGTGGAGAAGATGAGAAACAGTAATGAGAGCTAGAAATTACTAACACTCGTATTCATGTATGAAAATGTCAAAGGACAAGGATAAGTAAATAAAGCATGCTCTGACTTTACTCCCAGTGCATAAAAGTTATTCATTATAAAAATATGTGATGCTGTAAATGTGGTCACCAAAAGTAAAACTTTGAATTTTATTATCACATCTGTTAACTACATAGTTTAATTGATGATGAGAATAGAAAATTATTATTAGGTTTAATTTATTATTGGGCTTATAAATGGATTATTTTAACATCTAACTTTAAGACACAGTTTGCATTCTGTGTATCTGTAAGACTGTACAACTAATCCAAATTTTAAAGTATTTCCTTCCTGGCAAAGTCAAGTCCCTAAACTGAGGTTAGACTTCTAGGAAGCCAAGCTGTTATTTAAGGAAGGTAGGAGAAATTTTTCTAACCATCAGTTTCCTACCAAAAAAATGAAGATATAATCTATGTCATTGAACAATTTCAATTATATAGCGGCATAACTCCTAACAATGACTTTGCTAATTTTTATATGTTATAGGGTGATGAGCACATCTGAACTCACATCTGTGAAATCTTCCACTGGTACCACCCTTTCATTTCTCCAAAGGGCATCAGTGGAATAACGCCTGACACAGCCCATTATGGTTTTAGTCTGTTCCTTTGTTCCTTAGCTTTGAGACAAATGGCTTGAAATAGTAATTTCCTACTCACTAGACCCTGAAGGAGATATAGTTTCCTAATGTTTTGAAATATGTTTCAAATTCTCCCAGTGAAGTTTGGAGCACCTCACCAATTTTCCTTGTTATCAATAATTCTGATCTAGCCTCACAAAGAAGGTGAAATCATACCTTGTTGGCACTGCCTATGTGCCAGAGGACCTGTACTTTGCCTATGGCTCCCTAGTAGTGTTCTCAGAATTTATTCTAGGACAGTATTTCTTAATCCTGGAAAGTTAATAATGCCCAGCTTGGCATGTGCCATTTGCTGCTCTGATTTTCTTCAGGACTGCTGAATTATAACAAAGTATTGAGTATATTATGGGATGGTGAACCAAAACTTAACTTTTTATTCTGTAGATAACTTATCTAATAAAAAGCACATTGTAGATATCATAAGATTTTACATTAAATACAAAGGTAAAAAAGAAATAGCATGTACATCAGGTTTTCCTAAGCAAAGTATATGCCAAAATGTATAAGTTTGGCATATTCTAGATTTTCCAGTGAAATAATCCATGCACTTGAGTACTTTGTAATGTGCCTCAGAGAATCAGCAAGTGTGCTCCATGTATGAAGTGGCAAGCTCTGTCTCAAACCTGGATCTATACTCTTCGTGATGCTGCCTTCTTACCTTTTAGGTTTGGTCCAGCAGTAGAAAGATGTTCAACATCTAGGTGAATATGTAAAAAAGAAAGTGGTCGAGCATATGAGACCACTCTAAGAAAACAAAACAAAAAAAAGTCTTCTGACTTCAGTTTCTTCAAAACATGGAATTGTTCTTATACTGTGTTGTTGTAGGATTCCCTTCTGTATTCTGTGAATACCACTGGTTAATAAAGAAACTGGTTTGGCCTGGTAGGATAGATAGGTAGTAAAAAATAAACTGAATGCTGGAAGAAAGGAGGCAGAGTAGAGAGAAGCCATGGAGCCTCCACTGGAGACAGACACACTGAAACTTTGCTGGTAGGCCATGAGCTCATGTTGATGCAAGATTAACAGAGATGGGTCAAATTCAGATGTAAGAGTCAGCAAGAAATATGCTTCAGTTATTGGCCAAACAGTTTTGCAAATAATATGGTTTCTGTGTGATTATTTCAGGATTGAAAAGTTGGGAACCAACAAGCAGCCTTCCTCCAACAGATTGGCATCCATGTGGCCAAAAATATCTACTTAAAACCTGAGCAAGTTTGGGAAGGAATCATAGACACAAAAGAACAGAATCAAGCATGGTTTGGTAGCAGCATTTTCTTGGGTGGACTCTGTTTGTTAGAAGCAAGTGGAGACACAGTTCCTTTAAGAGAGATTTTCCTGATTCAGCCAGCGGTAACACAAAAAAGCACCAATAAGAAGAGGTTTCTTATGGAGTTTCTTAGCCATTTGGGCAAGAAAATGCTTTTTCCTGGATTGCATCATGTTATGCTGTAAAAACTGGACATGCAAGACTCTTAGAGGAATGACTGCAAACTTACCTAAAGATGAGACCATCCTTCAGGGTTCCTACGTCATGAAAGAGTCTGTTAGACATTCTGCAGGACACAGTAGAAAGTGACTGACAAACTGACATTACAAGGCAGAACAGATCTTCAAATTTCCTGATTTGTAGAAAATACAAAGGGTCAGTAGTATGAAGATGTACGCCCAATGATACAGAAGAACTTTGGGTGACTGTCCAGGCAGCAAGATGTCTCTGTCAATTCTAGAGTTTTGGAAGTTGCTTACAATGCATTTTCTGTTTCTTTAGGTAGTATAATATCCTTCTGGAGTCTTTGATGGAGTTGAAGAATAGATAGTAATAATATAGTTTTCCTTAGTTATAATAAAAGATAAAATAAATATGAATATTGTAATTGTATTCTTGCTTGATAACTGTTTTGTGTAATTTTACTATGTTAAAATTAAAACTTTCCTTTTTATTTAAACAGAAAAGGAGAGGTGATGTGGGATTCCACTCTATATGTTCTGAATACCACTGGCTAATGAAGAAACTGGTGTGGCTTGATAGGGCAGATAGGCTGAGAAAACTAAACTGATTCTCAGAGAACAGAGGCACAGTAGAGGGAAGCCATGGAGCCTCTGCCGAAGGCAGAAAAGCTGAAAATTTGTTGGTACACCATGACCTCATGGTGGTGCATAGATTTATGGAGATGGGTTAAATTAAGATGTAAGAGTTAGCCAGAAATATGCTTAAGCTATTGGCCAAACAGTATTGCAAATGATATGGTTTCTGTGTGATTATTTTGGGGATGAGCAGCTGGAAACCAACAAGCGACTTATTACAACACTGTGTCTTGAGCTCCTCCCAGGTGTAATAGATAGAAATGAGTTTACTTCCTATTAGTCATTATTACTCCATGTTAGTATTCAATTAAGTTTTTAAAATATCCTTTATATGCCTCTATGGAAAAGATATTCTTGCCACATGAGACTTGTCCTTTTGTTTGTATACAGCTTAAACTCATGAGAACTTTATCATGTGATTTTTCTTGAGCCTCAGAGTATGAATTGTATGAGGGTAGAAATAAAATTGGCTATCACATGAGACTTTAATCCACCTCATTTGTTGGGTCCACCATCCTAGGTCCCATCACTTCTAGAGCAGTGAGAGAAATAATTTAAAATTTTTGTTCCACAGTATCCCAAAGATGAATTAAACTATTCCCTTTTAGAAAAATAAAAAACAAACAAAGAAGCAAAACTATTATTGTTTTGCTAAAGATTATTTTGTTGGTGTATTATCAATATCTTTTCGCCCTGGGTTTCTACATGTCTGTATGATATGAGGCTGAAATGCATAGTATCTCTTCCATAACAAACTAGGTAATTACCAAAAAGATGAATAATAAAGGATGTAAGAATGTGACAGGAACACAATGGGTGTTTCTTTTTTCCTTGAAGAGGTAATTTGTTTTCTTCTTTGTAACTTTAAATGTGTGTATTTATGCTTCTTTTCAAGTAGAGAACAGAAAAAGCAACTTCTTCGTTCAGAGACAAAAAAATGGTAAAGATAACTAAGGTTCACCACTCTTGACTTTCTGAACATATGAAATACAAAAATACATATTAATAATTCTTCTAAACTCAATTAAGTTTGCAGGGTTGGAAGGCTTATGACATTTAAGTAAGAGAAGTGACAGTTTTGAAGCTATTATCAAAGTTGTATACACCCAATTAAATTATCCATTATCATGTAGAATCTGTCACTGGAAATAATAACATTGTGTTTTTCTGAGTTACAATGTCAACATTAAATTATATATACTCAGAAATGCAACAACAATAACTAAGAACCCTGGAATTTACAAGAAAAAAATGACTAGCTCTGGATGTGTGGTCCCTGGGAAACATATCTTTAGCAAAACCCTTTCAGCAAGAACATGGATAAAATGCAAGAATATTGATAGTAGTCATACATGAACCATCTTTAATGTATCACATTCAAATAGTGTGAACTGAATTTTGGAACTAATCTATAAAACAACATCAGAATATATATGTATATATATATATATATATATATCTCCAATTTGTGTGTGTGACTATATATGAATGTATTATATTAAATTTAATACACAAAATAGGCAAGTATTGTGTGATTATCACTCATCTGAACATTTAAAATAAGTTATTTCATAGAATTTGTAAGTAGATAATGTCAAGAGAACCAAGTCATTATTGCATAGGAGCAAAAAATTCCCATGTCTTGTTGCATGGCTGGGTCATATAGAAGATGATGATATGCTGGGCATTTCAAAATACCAGAATAATGATTTTTAAGTTTTCACCATAAAGAAATTACAAATAAGATGGCAGATATAGAAAGACTATTTAAGCATTAAACAATCTGTATGTGCATTGAGACATTATTTGGGAGATCCCCATGTTTGATTAGTATCTGAGTATCTGTCCTTTCTATGACAATAAAAAGTATATTTAAAAATTCTTGTAACATCAGTCTGGTGAGTTTCTATTGCTCTATTACAGTGGAGGTGTAGAACTGGACATGCTGATAATGAAAAGCAATCTTAGTACTTAATAATGTAAATCCATTTGCTGTTGTTTGCCCTAATTTGGTTCCTTACAGAGAAAAGGAGAACCTTCTTCAGAAACAAAGACTTTTTCCTTCCTTAGATTCTTTTAACTACTTATCATATGTGTATCAATGTACTGGACTAAGTTATTTAAAGATTATTAAAATGTAATCTTGCCACACCAGCATATTTGTATGTGTTACTGAGCTCAGATATATACTCATGGTATTGCTGTGAATGAATTCTGTGTTTCATCTCAGGAAAATACAAATGGAACCTTGTTAGACACTATAATAAAAATAAGTAGGCATTTGTCAAGGCTATTAGAGTACACAAATACTATTAGCTCATGGCATTTCTCCAAGCAGTTTATCACAAGATGCAGAATTGGTGGAATATTTAGTTTTTCACATCTACTATAGACTGAATTTCCCCCCTTCCCATTCTAACCTTGTAGTCTAACTTGTAGCACATGTCTATTTGGAGATAGCACATGTAAGGAAATAAAAATGGTCATGTCAGCCATAAGGCAGCTCAGTCTCATGGAGCAATATCCTTGTAAGATGAGAAATCAAAGACCTGACAAAAGGATCACAGAGAAAAGTCAGATGAGGATGAACATAGTAACCAGATATAGTCAAAGCTATGAAACATCGTTAAAAAGAACCCCTGCATAATGACCCTAGGCCTTCCATCATCCAAAATTGTGAAAACATGGTTATTTATGCTGGACTTTATTTTGTAAACTCACAAGACTTAAAATATCAATTGCTGATCTTTATAAACTAATTGTGCACCATCAGAATCATTGTGTGTGTGTGTGTGTGTGTGTGTGTGAGAAAGAGAGAGAGAGAGAGAGAGAGAGAGAGAGAGAGAGAGAGAGAGAGAGAGAGAGTCTGAGTATATGAGAACTCCAGCACAAATGTAAACAGATCCATTTTGTAAGGGAAGGAAGGTTGCTTAGTCATTATTTTCCTGAGAACATCTGACACATCGACACCACCAAATCAGAACTTTGAAACAATGTCACTATAAATATATTTTAAAACACACTTCAGGTAAAGCCCTGCTCAGCAACTATTTGTTCACTTTGGACAGTAAACACTCTTGTTTGTAACTTTTGTAGTCAAGTATTAGTTTTCCAAAATACGTCCCCAAATACTGCTAATTTGATTTCATGTATACAATTTATTATTCTTTGTAGAAAACTTTAGATTATCATTTAAATTAACAGTAACATGTATTATTACTTAAAGGGAATCCATTGAATATAGAATGGAGCGGCGGGGCTGCGTCCCACCACCGGGCTAGCTTTATGCAAAATAATTACATGGAAACTGTATTCTTTTAAACACTGCCTGGCCCATTATCTGTAGCCTCTTATTGGTTAACTTTCACATCTTCCTTTAACCCATATTTAGTAATCCGTGTAGCACCACGAGGTGTGGCTTACCAGGAGAGATCTTAACTTGCGTCCATCTTGGAGAGGAGAAGCATGGCAACTGCATATGGCGACTGCCTGAAGCATCTCCCCCACTGCCTTCTACCCAGCATTCTGTTCTGTCTACTCTGCCTACCTAGTTTTCTGTTCTCTTAAAGGGCCAAGGCAGTTTCTTTATTAATTAACCAATGAAAGTAACATAGATAACTCTCCTCCATCAATTGAAAGTTGGAATCCTGCTTTGTTATTGCTTTATTTATTATTATTATTTATTATTACACTCATCTTTTGTTGCCTTCTCAAAATTTCTACTTTTTAATGTTTACTACAAAGGAAATGTTTGGCAATAACCTACACTACTGATTAAAATGACCAACAGAAGTGAGGTGGGGATATCACACACCTTTAATCCCAGCACTCAGGAGGCAGAGGGAGGTAGATTTCTAATGAGCTCTGTTTTGCTAGTTCAAGGCCAGCAAAGATTATACAGAGAATCCCTGTCTCAAAAAAGAAAGACAAATACATACTTCCAATTCCTAGAACTAGAATGTTCAAAAAATTTGACCGAAGTGTAGACTTAGTCAAAGGGGAAAGATAACATCTTAGAATATACATATTCATTTTGCCCATTCACAAATAATGTTCTTTCAGATGATGTATTTTAAAAATAACCTATAAACAAACAAATTATTTTCCTTCACCATATATTGCAAATTGTATCGTAACTGTGAGTTCATTGCATTCTGTCTACCATTCGTGCCAATTCTATGCTTTTCAGGTTAGAATCTTCTTGAAGTTCACTGTTTCCCCTTTTTGTTACAGTTATTTAAGAAAATAGACCTATTGCATATGTATACTAGTAGAAAGAGGTTGAATGTAAGGCCTTGTTGCACTATAGACTCTTAGGAAGTCTTCTGCCACTGTCAGTCAGAAGATTGAAGCTGGAGAGGCCAGGCTGTTGTTTAAGTGTAATGTCTTAGGCTCATAGGAGTGGCATTACTTGGAGATGTGGCCTTGTTGGAGTAGGTGTAGTCTTTTGGAGGAAGTGTCCCTGGAGGTGGGTTTGAGGTTTCATATGCTCAAGTCAGGCTCAGGGACTTTTTCTTTCTGTTGCCTTCCATTCTGAATATAGAACTGTCAGCTACCTCCCCAGCACCATGTCTGCCTACACATTAGCCTGATTCCCACCATAAAGATAATGGACTAAACCTCTGAACTGTAATCCAGCTCCAATTAAATGTTTTTCATTATAAGACTTGTCATGGTCCTGGTGTCCTTCACAGCAATAAAACCCTAAGACAACATATGACACTTCAATGAATTAACTATCATGTTAATCATGTTGAAAATATTTCCTAAAATTCTTGGCTCACCATGTCCATATCATTACAAAGTTTTCTGTACTTAGGTGTGGAGAAGGTGCATGGTTTGATTCCTTATTTAATTATTTCGATATTTTGTAATTTGAGCAAATATGTACAATTAATTCTTTGCTTAGTGTTTTTCATTCTAAAATTCATCAATAAAAACTTTGTACGGAAGCTTATAGTTACAATTATGGCACAGGCTGCTTTTAAAACCCATAATGGTTCTCCCAAGTGCAACATTATTTGCCAAAATTCATATTTTTGTAGAGCTTTGCAAAGCCAGTGTATGTTAGGATCATCACTGTAGAAGCTCTGCATTCCTTCATCTACCTTGGTTTCTGTTAATGGAATGCAATTCCAGCTAGTTTCTTTTATCATCAAAACCCAAATCTATTTTGGTATAACATCAACATGCCTTAGGAAAAGTATTGATTTATTCTAAGAAGAGATTAGTTCCCATTACATGTAGATGCTGCTTCACATGAACTTCAATCTGGTAGGTTACTGACTAGATTTCCTGTGATTCTTTGTGCTTGACTGTGTTACTTGGCATTTGTCCAATATTATTTGGGGGCATTTAAGAAAGACAGTTTTGGATGAGAGTAATAGTTTACATCAGTAGATTTCAAGTAAAGAAAAATAGATGAACACATGCTTCAACCAAACAGAGTGGGAATGAGATAGAACATAAACTGTCCTTCCAAAAAACAAAGTCTTTTCCTAGAAAGAAAGGACTCTGCCCATGGCTGCCCATGGCTGCCCATGGCTGCCCACTGCTCTCTTTCTGCTCTCTCTAGCATGCTCATCACTATGCATACTCTTATTTTACATAGACAATTCATCACTTTTCCCCACCCACTTTCAAAAACCAATTGCTTAAAATAAGTATCTCTGTCTGTATAGTTACCAACACCCTTGTTGTTCCATTTTTTTTTTTACTGAAGAATGCTACCATTCAGCAGTATTTAAAACTGATATTGTTCACTTCTGATAGCTTATTGGAGCATTTATTCCACAAAAGTAAAAATTTTCATTTTTTGAGTACTTGTTTTAATAGTTAAGTAATCATTTTTGGAGGTATCTCTGCTATATTGTTCAGACTAATAGCAACTTTGTGCACTCAAATATTCTCCCCCTTCATGTTTGAAAACATGTGGGACTGTACACATGCATCACAATGATCAATTACTAACTTTTAATGAAAAATTATGTAATGTTAGACACTAAATCAAATCCTTTAAAACAATATTACTATTTCTTGCAGCATCTATGGACACAATTATTGGCACCATACCACAGATTTTGATGAACAAGTTGTATAAATCATTTTACTTTCCATATCCAGAGAAGGTCATACTGCTTAACATAGGTCTAAAAGTTATTTGGGAGCTGGGGTTTGAAACATATGACTTCAAAAATACCCTGAATGTCCAAAATTCAATGATAAATTGAGTTTCTCTGTCTCTGTCTCTGTCTCTGTCTCTCTGTCTCTCTGTCTCTCTGTCTCTCTCTTTCTTTCTCTCTCTCTCTCTATACACACACACACACACACACACACACACACAATTTGTATTCTTTTAAACACTGCCTGGCTCATTAGTTTCAGCCTCTTACTCACATCTTGACTAACCCATATCGAATAATCTGTGTAACACCATGAATGGTGTCTTACCCGGAAAGATTCAGCATGTCTGACCTGGTGGCTGGCTTCATCGCATCTGGTTTCTCTCTGAGGAGAGGCACGGCGGTCTGCCTAACTTAAGAGAGGCGTGGCATCTGACTGAGCCATCTACCTCACTTCCTTCTTCCTGTTCTGTCTACTCCACTCATTTAAGGGCTGGTCTATCAGATGGGCCAGGCAGTTTCTTTATTAATTATCCAATGAAATCATCAGAGAGATAGAAGACACACCTACATCATATATATGTGTGTGTGTGTGTGTGTATGTGTGTATGTGTGTGTATGTAATATGTGGTAAATTTTTGTGGATTTATGTGGTATATGCATGTGTTCACATGTTTGCATATTTGTGCAGGTGTGTGCATGTGAATGTTCATGTGTTCATGTGTTTACAGAGACGAGACATTGACGTTAGATGTAGTCTCTGTAACCTCTGCCATATATTTTTAATTGTGTCTTTCCAATGAGCCTAGAGTGAATCAGGCATCCTCCGATCTCTTCTTGCACTGTCTGGGATTGTGAATACAGTTGGGTGTTTGTGGGTGTGATGAGTATAAAACTCAGGCCCACAAGCTTATAAGATGAGTAGGCCACCTAATAAACTTTGGGAAATGTTTTTAACTATCATTAGTGTAATTATTATGTGATCTCTTTTTCTTTGTTCTTCTGGAATAAAATGGTAATCACTCATTTCTTAACAATGTGGAACAGCAGAGAGGATGAATGGCTAAATGGCTGTCATTCTCCCATTGCATTATAGCTGTTCTTTCTGTGGCAGTGGTCAGTAGGTTTCCACAAATTTTAAAGAGTATTGGCTATTTCTTCTGAAAATTTCTTGTGGCCCACTCTGTTTGCTATAATATCCCCTCAGTTTTCTTTTTTCTTTCTTTTTTTCTTTTTTTTTTGTTTTTTGTTTTTCGAGACAGGGTTTCTCTGTAGCTTTGGAGCCTGTCCTGGAACTAGCTCTTGTAGACCAGGCTGGTCTCGAACTCACAAAGATCCACCTGCCTCTGCCTCCCAAGTGCTGGGATTAAAGGCGTGCGCCACCACCGCCCGGCCCCCTCAGTTTTCTTTAAGATGGACTTCAGCACATTTTCTCTGATTCTATCTTTATTTCTTTTTCACCAGTTCAATTATAGTTAAAACTATTGGAGGTGAATTTTTAAGTGAATGTTGGGCTCTGTAATGTAGCTCTATCCATAAGTGTTGAGTGAGGAATACTGATATCTTCAACTACAGTTGTAATTTGTCTAATTTCTTTCCGGTCTTATTAACTCTACACATGCTGTAACCCTGCTCTCTGCTGCAATATACTTAGCATTGATGACTAGATTCTTGTTGTACTGATATTTTAATAATTAGCATTATTCATTTTATCTGAAATATGATTTTCTCTGAAATTTAAGTAATCTGACAGTAGTACAGCCATTTAAATTATTTTTTTATTGGTATTTAATTAGTTACTTACATGCTAATTTTTAGCTAACTTGCAAATGGGGGGCATTTTCAGACATTGCTTTTTCTTTCAGCAATTACTCAGTCTTATATTTCCATATTTATTTGTCAATATTAATCCTACATCAATGAGAAGAGTAATATATGCATATAAGCATACATGTTATCTCGGTCATTAGTTGATTATTGAAAAAGCATTAGATCTGTTTTACTTTCAATTTTGCCTTTGAGCCTATACATTAGGCTCACATTTCATTACTTATTGTTTAATTAATTTTAATATATATATACAATTCTTATTTGAATCCTATATTTCCTTGGTGAACCTTTTAAAGATAATCCTAAATTTATATAATTGTCCTTTCAAGGAATTCTGTAATGGTTGCTTTGAAATTAATGTACAATAAAATATAACATCTGCTTCCCTGTGTTGGCATCTGCTGATTGCCTTTTATCTGACAATTGTAATCGTTCCTGTTTTCCCCCTGATAAGCATTAGTATGAATTGTTAGTTTAAAAAGTTTGGAGATTACTACAGAAGCAAAGACATAAAAAGTGAGAAAAATTTGTTTACAACAGATGAAAAACATTTAAAAAAATCAAGAAATACTCAAGAGAAATGACCCATAATTGAAACCTGGAAATGAAGGGGAAAATTGAGTATTTAACATAAAAATGAATATACAGAAATTATTGTTTCTTAAGTTTCTAAAGGTGAATCATCCATCAAAAATATGTGATGTATTCTGGCTTATGTTATTGTAGCAGAGTTAAAATATGTAAAAAAAGTATGCACATTAACTTACATTGTTCCAGGAATCTTTTCTGTAAAGGGACATATTTTTTATAAAAAGAAGCATTTCTCCAAAGTAGTCTTGAATTTCTTACAGAGATTATCATTTTTGGCTTGATACATTTTGAGGCTATTGGTTACATTCAATATAGGAACTATCTTATTTTAATTGATTTGTTGGTGAACTATAGGGTCTCATATATTCATTCCAAATGAATTTAATTTGTTTTGGTTAGGATGAGAATTCTGTCTCACCTAATGTCATTTATGTTTTAATTTTATTTTTATATCTTTTAATCTACCCAAACCTGTCATCTAGTTATTAGTGTTACTTATATAATATGACTTTTCCACAAATAGTGGTTATATTTCATTGTTTCCAGAATGGCAAGGCAAATGTCTGTATATGTTCAGTGGAAGTCAGTTGAATCACACTCATAAAAAGTAGATGAGGTAAGCCACTGCCTGAGTTCATATTACAGTGTTTGACATTTGTGTGAAACCTGCGTTATAAGTGTGTCACCATCAGCTGAAATGTCGCCAGGAGCAATGAAATTTCTTAACAAGTTCTATCAACAATCATGATGAGTTCCTGCTAGTTTTGCAATCCTCCAAAAAGCTGAGATCTTCAGTAATCTCTAACAAATGCAGACACATCCAAGGGGAGCACTTCATTTATAGAGGAAGATTCAACATCATTGTTTAGTAATTATTACCTGTTAAAATGGGGACCTATAAGCTCAAACTCACTATGCACACGGATGTCTTGGGCTTCTGATCCTCCTGCCTCTACCTCTAAGTAGTAGGATTACCGATTGTATTACAACACTCAGCTCTTGCAATGCTGAGCATCTAACTCAAGACTGTGTTCATGCCAGGGAAGACTGTGTACTGGCCAGGAAAGAACTCTACCAATCCTTCTCACTCCAATATTTTAAAATGCATGCAGAATACTCACATGTGGAAGCCAGCTTGAACAAAAGACACTTTGGTATACTCAAATTTGTCAAAAACAATGTATATAATGTGTTAGAATTTTTTAAACATCTCTACAAAAAGAGAGCTGGGTGTTGTATTTGTAGTGCAGCATGACACTGAGGACTCTCTACAATGTATGTATGTATGTTAACATAAGGGAAAAGCTTTTCCAGATATCCATAAAATATCTGCAATCATTTGCGTTTATTAATCTGAAAATAAGGTTGTACTGGTATTTCCAACTCTAAACCATCACCAAATCATTCTAATCTTTTTCCTGTGCTGATGTGTGTGCTGGACAGTTTGAAGCCACTTGACACAAGTCAACCTAGAGAAAGGAACTTTAATTAAGGAAATGCTTCCATAAGAACAATCTTTGGGGAAGCCTGCAGGACATTTTCTTAATTAGTGATTGATGGGGTAGGTCCCAGCCCATTGTGTGTGGTAATATCACTGGGCTGGTGGTTCTATAAGAAAATAGATTAGCAAGCCATAAGAAGCAAAACAGTAAGCAGTATTCCTTAATGGCCTCTACAGCAACTCCTGCCTCATCTTTCCTGCCATGCTTAAGTTTCTATCATAACTTTATCTGATGATGAACTGTGATAAGGAATTGTAAGCAAAATAAGCCTTTTCCTCCCAGAGTTTCTTTGGCCATGGAGTTTCATCACGGCAATAACAACCCTAACTAAGACACATGAACAGTAAAAATTCTTGAATGCGTTCAGTCACTATTTGTCATCTATTTCCTTAATCACTCAGTTCCAGTTTGTATAGATGCAATAGTTCAGTTATTAACTATATATCATTAAATATCTTGATCACTGAGTGTAAATTGTTCATGAACACCTTATTTTATATCTTTTTATGCAGAATCCATCATTTCAAAAGTTACTGCGTTCAGCATCTTTCTACACATTCACCTTGAGTAAGGTTGTTTCAGGAATTAGGAATGAGGTTAGATTGGTTCATTGAACTGTTTTATCACATTCTACAAGGCATTCTGGAATTCTTTGACCTGCTAAATTATGTTTTAGTATCCATGTATAATGTTCAGTCATTACACTTTCTACTCTAAGAAACTCTATGAACTTTGTCAAATGCATAGTGTCATATAATCACAATTATCTATCATATATAATAATTTCATGGTTCATTTATTGAAAATGCTGTCAGGGATTAGCCTAATCAGTGTTCTCACCTTCAGTCCCTGGACAACCACTACTCTTTCCCCAGTCGCTCTAGGTATTTCTTTTCTACAAGGCCATATACTGAAAGTACAATGCATGTGGCCTTTCTATTTGACATAGGAGTATCCACTTGTGACTCAGGCTGTGACTTGATAGCTCATTACTTTTTATTGCCCAATAATAACCCATTTTATGGATGTGATTTGTATATCCATTCACTCATTGAAGAGCATCTTAATGGCTTCCAGTCTTTGCTGATTATGGATAAAACTGAAATTTGTATAAAAATAACAGAATTGGCTAAAGTTTCCCATTCATTTGGGTAAAAATGGCAAAGTGATGTATAATTTATGAGAACCTTTTTTATTATCTTACAAGATGACTATATCACCTTGTATTCTTAGCAGCACTAAATAAGAAGTCCTCTAGCTATTCTCCCTTGCTGGTGATTAATATCATCAAATTTTCAGTTTTATCCATTCTTTCTGAGGTGTGGGGATAACTCAGTGTTTTGTTAAATGTATAATTTATTCTTCAGTGACAAATGATCTTGAGCTTCTTCTCTCATACATATTCATCTTTTGTGTTTTAGGGAGATTTCCTGATACCCTTCTAATTTTAATTGGTTGTTTATTACCTTAATGTTGAGTCTTAAAGGACTTTTGAATGTTTCACATACAAGTCATAGCTATATCTGTATCTATCTATATCTATATCTGCCTTGGGATTGATTCCCAGTGTCTCTTGTATTGTAATAAAGGGGTTTTCATAATATTAATTAAATACCTCTGTATTTTTGTCATCTAAAACAGCAGAATGAATAGAAAGAATACATATTCTGAAAAGGAGTATGCTAGGTTGGTAAACATGATCAGTCTTGTCATAACAATTATGCCAGCTGCTGAGGAGACTAAGAAATCAGAATTTATCAGTCTGGAAAGCTTATTACTCGGCACTCCTAGTCCGGGGGTGAAGGCCAGAAGACCTGGAGATTTTCTAGATTTTACTACATATTAGAAGGCTGGGGGTGCCATCAGTAAATGATAACAGTAACAGAAGCAACATCAGAATACTTGAGTTTATCAGGAGAAATAAATATAAACAGGCACAAGCAGAACCAAGTTCCCTGGTGTGGCTGGGTACTAGGCTGAAGCCAGTATCCTGTAGTGTACCTGTGCAGTGTCCTGTACCTCCTATCATGGAAAGGCTCAGATACAGTCAAGACAACAATGAAGATTTAGTACCCATCAACTGAAATTTCTATTTGCTCTAAAAATTGTATTTTGTTTGTCTTAAAATCTCACCATTTTGTACATTTTTCATGTATACCTTACAAGTTTCATGATATTAGGATATCCATGTACACTTTGAGGGAATTTCTGTGAAAAAAATGAGTGCTTAAGATACTTTGCTGTTTTCTCTGAACTTGAATGTTTATTTTTCAGTATTGTTTGTTTTTGCAGACCCCCATTTCAGCCAGACCAGACATCATTGGCTGGGCCTCCTCCTGAACTCTCTAATTTCCACCACTGACTCAGACGTCCATTCAATCAGCAAGGCCATAGGACTGTTATTGTTATTGTAGACTCAGTGTGTTTGTGTGTGTTGTGTGTAAATTATGAGTATTCCTTATTTATAAACAAGTTGTTAGAATATTGTTTTTGATGACATTCAGTAAGTAAATTGGGGAATAATAGACATCATAAGAATAAAGAACCTTCAAATTAATAAAGATCATCATGTTAATAAAGATCATCAAATTAATAAAGATCATCAAGCAACTTGTTATGTTTCTATATAGAGACCCAAAATAGACTATTTTTAAATATTTTTACCTGATAGTTTCACTTAGTAGTATTAAAATAGATTGTTCAAACCCCAACTTTTTCTTTGAAGATGCTAGTCTAATTTCTATTCTTGAGGTTATTTGTTTTTTGCTTCCTCTAAAGGGTTTCATTCCTAAATTTGATGATTCCAACACCTTATTATTTGACCCTTAGCCTAAATAGCAGTTTCCAGGAGAGTTCTGCAATGGTTACTCAATCTAGAGTAGCTAATATCTTTTTGATTGTGCCCAAATTTTCATATTTTATTTTTTAGAAATCATATGCCATTATTTGAAAATGAAAAATTTTTACTTTTTAAAAAGATTTATATCTCTTTTCACTGCATGTTTCCATTAGAAGGTAAACAGGAAAAGACTATTTAAATGTGTTTTATTCTTCTTTAAATTGATAATTTATTTACAGGATAAATAAAAAGATGCTAAATATAATTTGTCTTCAGTTAATTTCTCTAAGAAGCAGAAACTCAGACTCAGTGGAAGTGTAAAGTGGGAGCTAAAGACAGTAAAAATTCAAAGCACATTACAATATTAGGTGAAATACCGGTTTTGCAATGGTGGTCATGTGCTCCTATAACATCTGTGATGTAATGTGTATGTACGTGTGTGTGTGTGTGTGTGTGTGTGTTTTCCTCATTTGCAAAGGGAATTTGCAGCTATTAAGGTTAAAATGTTATTCAGAATGAGTTTTCCTAGTTTCATTCATTCGCCTTTGACCTTCTTCATGTCATTGTCTTTAATGACTGAAAAATACTCCATTGTGTAAGTATGTCACTTTTTCTTTACCATTCTTCAGGTGAGGGATATCTCTCTATTATGAACAAAGCTTCTATGAACATAGTTGAACAAGTGTCTTTGTGGTATTATTGAGCTTCCTATGTGTATATGGATTTCAATTTTTCAGAGAAACTACCATATTGATGTCCAAAGTAGCTGTACAAGTTTTCACTTCCACTGGCAATGAAGGAGTGTTCCCCTTATACCACATCCTCTCCATCATCAGCTGCCATTGTGTTTTTGCTCCTAGCCAATATAACAGGTATCAGATGATATCGCAGACTCATATAGATTTGCATTCCCTTGATGACTAAGGGTGTTGAACATTTTTATAAGTGTTTTTTGGCTGGGCTGTTTGAGATTCTTTTTTTGAGAATCCCTTGTTCACATGTTTATTCCATTTTTAAAATGGATTATTTGATTCGTTGATATCTTTTTAATTTTTTTGTTCTATATTTTAGATATTAGCTCTCTGCCAGTTTTAGAGGTGCTGAAAATCTTTTCCCATAATTTAGGCTGCCATATTGTTTAGGTCAAAGTGTCCTTTGCCTTTCAGAAGCATTTTAGTTCCATGAGGTCCCATTTATTAATTGTTCATCTTAGTGCCTGTGTTACCAGTGATATGTTTAAGAAGTTGTTTTCTGTGACAATGTTGAATGCTATTCTCTACTTTTTCCTTTATCAAGTTCAGTGTGTCTGGTTTTATATTGATGTCACTGAAACACTTGGACTTGAATTTTATACAGGCTGATAGATATAGATCTATTTGTATTCTTTTACATCCTAACCTTCAATTAGATCAGCATCATTTGTTGAAGAATTTTCTTTTTTTCATTGTATATTTCTGACTTTGTAAAAGTCATGTATCCATAGGTATGTGGATTTATGTCTGAAACTTTGATTCAATTCCCCTCTTCAATCTTTGTGTTTTTAAGCCACTACCCTGCCAGTTTTGCTACTACAACTCTCTAGTATAGCTTGAAATCAAAGACGATGATATCTCCTGAAGTTCTTTTGTTTCTGATTATTTTAGCTGTCATATACTTTCTATGGTGCCTCTCTTCTTCCTTAACCAGTTTTATGTACAAACTAGGGGTCAAGTAAGATATTACTTCAAATAAAATGGTTCTTAAGCTTTTGGTGAAAGTCAGTTGGTAAGTGAGTACAAACTCTAGACAGAAATTTCTGTCCTGCCCAGTCCCACAGCTGTTCTTTCCAAAGAAACACAGAGAGGCTTATATTAATTATAAACTGTTAGGTCTATTAGCTCAGACATATTATTAACTAGCTCTTACAACTTAAATTAATCCATAATTCTTGTCTATGTTTAGGCACATGACTTGGTATCTTATCTCAGTAAAGCATTGTCATCTCTGTCTCTGGCTGATGACTGCATCTTTCCATTTACTCTTCCCAGAATTTTCTTAGGCTAGTTGTCCCATCTATATTTCCTGCCTGGCTACTGGCCAACAGCATTTTATTAAACCAATATGAGTGACAAATCCTTATAGTGTATAAAAGAATTATCCCACAGAAATAAACAGCCCTTATCTTTCACAAAAGAAGAAAGCTTCTTGAGTGTTCATTATTTTTGAGGCTAGAATGATCAGAAACCATTTCACAATCACTTTCAGTTCTCTCAAATGGATGACTTTTTTTTTTCTTTTTGGCCAGGGCTGCGGAATATATGCCTGGTGATAAAAGCAGATCCAAATGGAAGGAGAGAAAACAATAGCAGGGCTGATGAGGATCAGTTCTTATCTTTGTTTTGTGCTTTGAAATCACAATCTCTTGTTACAAAATCTGGGAAACAAGTAGCCATCCTCAGAATGTTAATGTACACCCATCCCCGGTTCCCATGCCATGTGCTTGCCACTGTTGCCCAGTTTCTGAACTCAATTCATTCCTTTCTTCTCTCCACTTGCTTGACCCACCATACTCCTACCCACTTGGGCCTAATGGATACATGTTGAACCAGTCTCTTGTATCTGGCCACAGAGATCTGCCTGTGATATACAGTGGCTTCTCTGTCCCATGACAACATTGTGCTAGTACATCAGCTGGATATTACTACTTCTCATGTATCTGTACAGTATTACATATAGGCCATCGACTGTGGTTGTAGTTTCAGATATATATTGATTTGTAACCTCATGAAAGATATACTCAAGTCCTAATCCTGATTCTATAAATAAACTAGTTTGTAAACAGTGTCTTGGCAGATATAATCAAGTTAAGATAAGGTAAAACTAGGTTAAGGTGGGCCTTAAATCCAATATAACTGGTGTCCTTCTAAGTAGGGACCCTGGAAGCAAGTGCGAAATAGACCCTCAAAAGAAAATTCCATGTGAAGATGGAAGTGGAGGATGGATGATACAAATGCAAGCCAAAGAATCTCCAGGATTTCCAGGAGACAGAAGTTGAGAGATGTGTGGGAGAATCCCTTCCTTGGCTGTCTCCATGAGAATCTAACCTCAGCAACACTCTAATTTTGGACTCCTAGACTAAAGAATTATAAGAGAATATTTTTTTTTTGCTAAACTAAATATGAATGCTATCCAGGAATGTAGGAATATGCCAGATCTACCAAGAGGTTTCTTATAAGAAGGAGGTAAATTTATTAGTGTCAGATAGGTCTGAAGATATAACTCTTTTGGCTTTGAGGAGCTGAATAAAAAATGCATGAAAAAGAGTGAAGGTATCTTCTGTAAGCTGAAGGTGGATAAACAAATTCTCTACAGCGTCATTTTGAAAACTTTGAATCAGCTCATAACTTGGCTTTAGCTCAGTAAGAAATAGCTTCTGTCTATAACTATAACTTCTGATATATCTATAAATCTATGCTACAAGAGTTTATTTATTTTTTATTGTGCGGAACTGGAGATTGAACTCAGGTCTTTCGGTTTGGTAGCCACTTTTCTTATCTCCTCAGTCATCTCCTTGGTCCCTTGATTCAAATATTTAATATAGGGTAATCCACAACCAATGAAATACCTGTTGGAAAATGTCATCACATTTGTCTCCAGAAATAAAAAATAGAGGCTCATTACTGCTTTTTAAATAGATTCCATAAATATTGAGGTTTTTAACTCTATTTACATCAATTTTTATATTAAAATATAATTAAATCTAATGTAATATAAGCTCTAAATATTTCACCATAGTGATGAAAATAAGGTCAAATGAGCAATAAGGACAATAAAAAATTTTAAATTGAAAGACTCAGTTGCATAGGTCATCCTGAACAAAACCTTATTTCTTCCTCACATAAGGATGTGCCTACTAATATGCACTCAAAGAACTTTTAAAATTCTAATGGAGATAAATGCTATCCATACTAAAATTTGAACATCAAACTACTCAAAGCAGGCATACTTCCATTCCTTTTTAGATCTTCATGTCATTTCTAAAGTTGAAATGAGAAAGACAGAGAAGGAGAGGAAGTGTATGGACTGAAGGAAATGCTAAAGACAGAGAGTGAAGCTGAAGTGTGTATGAAGAGGAGACAGAAAAAGGAAACTCACATGAAGGGAGACTTGGAACAAAAGTGAAAATATCTACAAATCGTGAATTGTGTGCTATTTTGTTAAAACTTCTAAAACTTAGAGAGTTAGAAAATGTTCAGTGATCTATTAATAACAATGGCCAGTTGTTAGTTGAATATTAAATGGATATTTTTGGTGGGTGGTGTGAATATCATCTCTGCCATTTATTCATGAAAATATCTTCAGCTTGTTGTATAAAGAGAAATTGCATTCTTTTAGTATTTATATGAAGCTTCATATAATGCACAGTTTGTGATACATAAGACACTTAATACTTATACTTAAACATAGCAACTAATCCTGAAGACTAATTCCTGATCTCTTGAGTACAATAAAATCCCATAGAATTAAAAACCATTATACCTACAAGGATTTAAGGCACTATCATTTGTCAACCTGGCATAGGTGTACCGTTGAAATCTGAAGAGGTACTGAGGACTCGGAAGAACTTAAAGGAGCACCTAGAAGTGGCTAACATAGGAAATGCCTGAGTACTTTAGATAGAGAGAAATGTTTGTTTATAAGAAATGCTTAAAACTCATCTGTTTTTCTATAAAGCATCAGACACTGTGCAATCATTTTAGTTCACAGGTAAAGAACTTCGCTCCTAATCTTGATTGCAGCAATTTTTTTGTAAGTGTTGACTGGTACTATTTTTGACTTTTTATGCCGAGAGCTCTACTTGGCTTGGCTGTCTACAGTATCTTCAGGAAGAAGCTCTCTACTAGTCAGAAGTGGAGTCCAGTCCCAATAGATAAACACTTAGGACTCTGTATACATTGTGAAAAAGAGGGCAACGCAGAAGGGGGGCTGGAAAATCTGTAAGAGCCGGAGGATCAGGGAATTTACTGTGAGATGATGTCTGTTAGACATCAGAAGCTACTTCAGTAAAGACTTACCAACACGAACATTTAAATGTGAGCTGAACAAGGAAGATATAAACAAACATGCCAAACAGGGAAAGGGAAAAGCCCACAAGGTGTAATCCTATACAAAAGACTACAGGCAACTGAGGAAAGTTAGGTGTGGGGGAAACAATCTTCCCCAGAGGAAGATCACACCAATTGGTTGTTCAGTGCTGATCAGCTCTGTAAACATGTATACGAGTAACATTATATATGCCCAACAGTTTACATTTGTGCATATATATGTTTATACAAATGAATATATGCATCTAATAATGGCTGATTAACAATTTGATGGTGAAAGAGAGGGCAAATTGGATTGTTTGGAGGAAAGAAATAGAAAGAAGAAATGATGTAATTAAAATACAGCCTCAATAATGAACAAACAAATAAATAAATAAACAAATAAATAAAGCCACGTGAGCCAGCAGGTTATCAAACTTAATATGAATAAGTCATAAAGTTCAGCTACTTTGGCAAAAGGTGGACATCAGAAAGACATGGACATAAACTGTTAGAATAGTATTATAGTCTAGGGATCATCATGAAAATTGGAGAACCAAGTAACAGCACAGAGTAAAGATCAGCAATTGGAATTTTTCATTAATTGGCTAATATGTCTGTTCCTCTGTTCTTTGTTTTTGGAGCTCATTCTGATTTATTCATTAGACAATACAGCAAACATATTCAACCCTAAATTTCAGGATTTATTCCTAATGCACTGTGTGCTTTAAGTTGAATGGTTTTGATCTGTAGTAAAAAATAAAATCAGTATTGACCAACATGGTTTGTGTTAGGAATGGCATTTCATTATTATATTGATGGAAGATTCTTATGTTAGTGGTAATGCAGCATGACAGCAGTAGATAAATATTAAAGAAAACCATTGTATAGATCTCTACTTCAAGAAATTGATTTTCAATGGATCTTATTTAAAGTCTTATTCTGAAAACAGGCCAGTAGTGTTTTATAAAGCAAACACTTTATACTTGAGAAAAATCAATCTTGAAAAGAAAGAAAAAGACACAAAAGCAACATGATTTGATTCAAAGCTGAGTTTTCCTGCTGCGTCTCAGGTCAGTGGTTTTATACAGAGAATGGGCAAACATTATCACCTGTGTCCAGAGCAGTCCCTGAGCTCTGACAAGGCTGGAGAGGAAAAGACCTGAAGACGGTCTGTCATTCTAATGTGTCAAACCCCAAGAGGAAGTCATTTTTAAAACATTGTATCCATACATGAAATTGGATTATGCAATTGAGTTGCACATGAATCAATTGTCTCCTTAAACGTTTCTGATCTCTTCTGATTGTCGCTTTAGAGGACAGGCAGCCCTACAAACTGTTATTTCCTACTTATCTCTGTGTAGTCTGTCAGCTGTGTTTAATAGACAATCTTTGGAAGAGTATAAGATTGCAGGAGGGGGAAAAGAATATGCATTTCTTACATTATATATGTCATTTTATAGCCAAAGATAACTATAGTAAATAGCAATGGGAAATGAATGCACATTGGAAAGAAAAATACTTATTATGAAAAGTTATTCCCATGAGGGTCACACAGAAACTTACTTTAAGAGGGCTCTTAAGGAAGCTTTTTCAAAACATATGTTTTTAAGGAATTTAATTTTCTGTGATAAAAAATAAATAACTAATAATTTTATTAAAATAATAATTTGCTGGGAGATAATGCAAGTTATAAATATAAGTCCATTTCTAACAAGTCCAAAGTACTATTATTAATAATTATTAGCTTTCATAATTCAATATTTAATAATTTATGGTTGTCTTTACTGTAATATCTCAAAATCTCACTTCTATTGATGTTATGAGGCAGAAGGATTTAAATTATCAATTGGAGTATTAAAAGAGCTGATTTTTATGGCCGTGTTGAGATAGCCCTTTCTCCAAGCTAATTGTCCTTGCTGTAGAAGGCCAGGGCTGAATGCTAGTTCTGGCCACTGAGTACCAGTTTTGTTTATAGTGTTAATATGCATCTATATTCCAACATATGAACAGCTACCCCTAAATTCCCAGTCTTCAATAAGGAAGCAGATAATAATGAATGCATATGGCTTAGCATGTTATAGAATAAAAGATGATTTCTTTTTGACCATTCCCCAGAGATTTCATAAGTTATTATGGAAACATGGTGGCTGTATTAAGGGTGTGTCAGTAATCTCTATCTGTCCTTCAACTGATGAGATTATGTCGTAATTGAAAAGTTTTGTGGCCCAATAAGCTTCACTGCCGATGCAATAATCCAAATCAGACCAAATCAAACTGAATTAGAAAAAGCCCAGGTTTACTGGATGCCAACCCCCCAGGAATGGAGATGGGAAGGGAGACCAGGAAAACCACAGAAAGGGTTAAGGAAGACTGGAGAGACCACATGTTTGGTCTCTGGGTGGCAGTTTAAATAGCTTGTCAGAGTGGTCTTGACCTTCTCTGGGGAATGGTCACCATTTGTCAGGCTTTCTTGGAGGTGGAGTCTGGACGGAGACAACTCCAAGAGAAGGGGGCCCTCCACCCAAACATTCCAGACTCCCTGGGCACATGGAAGTCAGGGGCTGTGTGAAGCCCTAACCCAAAGATTCCAGACATTTTGGATATAAGGATGTCAGCAGCTGAGGTGAAGCTTCCAACCAAACATCCCAGACTCTTTGGGTCTAGGGGTACTGGCTCAATTCTGGCTACTTCCTGTGGGCATCGGGCATGGTAGAAGGGAGAGTTGGGAGTTTGTTGGCTTATGCTCAGCAGGAGGTATGGTTGGAGAGGTATCTGGTTTACTTAGGCATCTGTTTCTTGAGAGAGATGATAAGAAAGCAAGTGGCTAGGAGAAATAATAGATTATTATTATTGGACCTATGAATGAGGCTAGCCATGGGAAGAATCATTAACTGCTAGAAAGAATAGAAAACTGCCCTAGTTGTACTGGAGAGGCACAAGTGAAGAAGTGAGACATGAGAGCAGATATGCACTTTTGGTGGTACCAATGGTGAAGTCTCAGGATCTGGTCTACACCAGATCTGTTGGTGTGGTCTAGAAGGCCCTCTGTAAGTTGGTCTTGGCCCAGACAACAGGAGTGACCTGTAAAATATGCTTGAAAATGGGTGGGTTTAAAATAGGATCTGGAAACTGTCTCCCCCCACCCCCAGACCTGGTTTTTGATACAGCAGCAAAACTTTTTTCCAGGAACCTGAAAGTATCTATAAAACACTGGAACAGATTTACATCGTGGTGTTATAGCAAAAAGCTATGGCTTTAGGTTAAAAGGCATGAACATTTTTGAGACAAAGGGAATTGGGAACTCTCAATCTTTGAAAATACATCTGAGAGCTAGCTGGGTGGCGGGACACGGCCCCACCGCTCCTTCTACACTTTATCTCATTAGCTACAGCTTACCAATGCTAGTAGAGGCAAGAAGATGTAGAAGGAATATTTTAATAAGTTAAAGAGTAGAATATCTCCTTGGTCAGTCTAGCACATGTGGGTACTCTTAGCCAAGATGGTGCTGAGGTCAAAATGGATGCTAATCATATGTTAGTATTTTTCCAGTTACAAGATTTACAGATTCTAAAACAAGCACACATATACAAGTAGACATAAAACGAGCATAGTATTTTTTTAGGAATCTGAGTTAGCTGACCAATTTAAAAATCCTTGGGTAGGCTGCAGAAGCCAGGCAAGCACACAGGTGGTTCCATTAAGGACCAGATTAGCAGATGCGGTAGGGAAGAACAGAAACATAAAGATGAAACACCTATGGAGTTTTAGAGTGGAAGGACAGGAGGTAATGGATCCATTGTAGAGAAAAAATCTTGTTTGTTTTACATTAGGCGTTGAGGGATGTAAGGTTCTAGATATGTGCTTAGCCTTGACTGACATCCAAAAACACTCACTACCAATATTTTCTGTGTTCCCATGAATTTGTCTCTTTTAGATTGTTACATGAAATTGACCCACACAGGATATCAATTGTGCCTCTCATAGTTTTAATTAGATTTTAAAATTAGCATTTAAAATATTGGATTTATTTTAATATTTTTATCAGGAATAAATATTGTATTACATCAAAATAAATCCAAATATCATTATTCTTCTTGCATAGCATTTATTTTTTAGCTTATTAATATTCTGAGTTAGAATTCAAAGTATATATGAATACATATTCCAATATACATTTTAATCTATATTATATTTATTTGAATTGACATATAAGGGAAAAATGATATCAATGGGATACTGATTGCATAGTAACTATAAATTTCTGGTGGAACATTGGAAAGCAAACCATGTTAAGAAATAAAAAAGTTGCTTTCACTATATATATATATATATATATATATATATTTCATTACTAGATTTGATTTTCAACTCAGTTATTATAATTTTGTGGATCTGTGCTCAAAATGATGTGCATCTTTCATTGTATTGTCTAATATTTTTGACTGAAATCGCATTTTCGTTGTAACAGGTCTTTCTTTAGAACACTAAGTCCTGAATAATGAGACATGGAGAATTTTTTAATAATTATGAAAGCTTGACCTTACCATACGTCCTAGGCTCTAGGGTAAATGCCTGCCCCTAGTCCATTCATCTCAGTTGCACTAATTGGTCAGCAAGCAAGGCTCCTGTGGAAAGGCTACTCCACTGATCTATTTGCCTGTAATCTACAAATTCCACTCTGCCCCCAAACCCAGTCACTCCCGATGACCTTAGAAGCTTCTAGAGACAGACAGCAACTGTACTGATCAGCCCAAAAATAGTTCCCTGAGACATAGACATCAGCTACAAATTTCACACCAAAAAGCACAGACACTGTCTGCATGGAGTGGAGGAAGAGATGGGTAAACACCAGTGAAAGAATATATTCAACAACCTACAGAGCAATATGGTACTGTGTCAAGGACCAGCCTCAACAAAATCACTTCTTAGAAGGGTAGGGGCATGGAAATTTTAGAAATATCAGTAAAGAATATGAATATGCATAAAAATAATGAGACAGAAACCAGAATAAAACTGAGAGGGTATTCCAATTATTACTGAAATCCTGAAATCACCCATGTTTATTTTTCTACAGTTTTTACACCCAGTGTAAATTGGGGGAAGAGAAGGTAACAAAAAACTTTATTAACATAATACAAAGGATAACCCACATAGTCAAAGACTTTATCACTCTGAGACATCAAATCATCAGCATTCTGTTGTGTAGGTAGCAAAGCTGTTCTAGATCACAGATGATGAAGACCAGCCCTCCCCAGGTGACCTCATAGTTCCAAAATAAGGAGCATAAGTATGATGTGGAAGTCCCCTCTGTGTGCTGTGGTTACCATTAATGAATAACGAAACTGCTTTGGACCTATAGCAGGGCAGAACTTAGGTAGGCAGGGAAAGCTAGGCTGAATGCTAGGAGAAAGAAGGGCAGAGTAAGAGAAAAGTGATGGACCCACCAGAGACAGACGCTGGGAACTTTAGCCAGTAAGCCACTGTCACGTGGCAATACACAGATTAATAGAAATGGGTTAAGTTAATATGTAAGAATTAGCCAATAAGAAGTTAGAGCTAATGGGCCATGCAGTAATTTAATTAATACTGTTTCTGTGTGATTATTTCCGGTCTAAGTCAGCCAGGAAACAATAAGCAATTCTGTCCTACTAAAAAAGCAATTTAACAGATTATCTGTAGAAATAAGAGAATAAAAAGTAGCAGGCAACATAACAAATTTGGAACGAAAAAGAAGG
Organism: Arvicola amphibius; assembly: GCF_903992535.2. Lineage (NCBI taxonomy): Eukaryota > Metazoa > Chordata > Mammalia > Rodentia > Cricetidae > Arvicola > Arvicola amphibius. Next base: position 32,909,242 of record NC_052047.1, on the reverse strand, counting down.
AATAAAATGTGTGAATTAGTGAAAACAATAGTCATTTATTTTAGAATCTGGTGTAGGAGGTCCTTCTATCTATGTGTTGCTCTCATTGGTTAATAAAGGAACTGCTTTGGGCCTATAGCAGAGCTAGGTGGGGAAAACAAAATGGAAACCTGGGAAGAAGAAGCAGAGGGAGAAGCCATGGATCCTCCACCTGAGACAGATGCCGATTGGAATCTTTGCTGGTAAGCTACTGCCATGTGGTGATATACAGATTAATAGAAATGGGTTAAATTGATATGAGTTAGCTAATAAGAAGCTAGAGCTAATTGGCCAAGCAGTGATTTAATTATTACAGTTTCTGTGTGATTATTTCAGTTCTGGGTGACTAGGACGAACAAGCAAACACTCCTACAAGAATCTAGATGAAGAATAAGGATTAAAAGAGAGGATGTGGTCAAAATGCAACCTCTATCACCCTAGAAATGTTCAAGGGTACTACATATCATCAACTACTCCCTATATTGTTAAATAGATCACTTGAACTTTTTCTTTCAAATATGTATCATATTTTATTTTAATAACATTTTAACACAATAAAATATACTACGAGAAAAGAAAAATCATCACCTCAAAGTTGGACAAGGCAAACCAGCAGAAGGAAAGGAGCCTCAAGAATAGGCAGTAGAATCAGAGACTCACTGGTTCACACACCTCAGGATTCCCCTAAAAATGCGAAACTGAAAACTATTATACAAAACATATGTGCAGCAAAACCATGATAGCCTTGCAAAATCTCACCAAGCAGATGTTTTCAGTTTCTTAGTATCTCTTCTTTTATTTCTTATGTTGCCCCTCTTAAACCAGAACCTAGTTATAGTAAACAAGCAGTAAGAAAGAGGGGAGAATTGTATTAAGGAATTTAAAAGGACAGGGTAACAATCCCCATTTATGTAAGAGCTATAAACAAAACTGGATAAGCAAATGACTATTTGCATCCTGAAATTTTTTTTTTTTTAAAATGCTTTTAAAATCTGCCTAAAATGTTTATTGTTTTCTTTTCTTTTTATATGAGCATGTGTTGCTTACTGATACTGACCCTACATTATCATACCCAGGTCAGCTAGAAAATGAATGCATACATTTTGAAGTGTGAATGCTAAGAAACTGTCATTCCTGCTCTTTTATCAGTTTTGCTCACAAGATATACAGTGGCAGTGTAAATAAAAGATCTCTCTCTCTCTCTCTCTCTCTCTCTCTCTCTCTCTCTCTCTTTCTCTCTCTCTCTGTATGTATATATGTATAAATATGCACACATATATACAACATATATGTGTACTTTTAATAGAAATAACATTCTATCTACTCCTCTCTTTTCTCTCTACAACCTATACCAATTACCTTCGAAATTCAATATCACCCAACCAATCTCAATGCAATATCCTATTTTTCTTTGAATATTGTTACATTCATAAATATGTGTTTGCATGTATGTTCAGGCACATATGAAACATGTATTAACTTTTGGAGACTTTATGTTCTATTGATTTTATGTAATTATGATTATGATACACACTTGAAGTTTGGAATTAACCTACATACAGTGGCTACATTTATTTGCAGAATTTAATTTTTGTCATACATTTTTATTTATAATATTTATTTTATATCTTCCTGTGAATTACTAATACTCATGTCTTAAATTTTCTGATGATTTTTAATATTCTGTTGATTATAAAATGCCTTTTGCATCAGGTAAGTGCTGAACAAATTAAATGCTTAATGGAACTGAAATAAAAGAAATTTTGAAATATGTGTAATATTTTAGAATAAGAACCCTACATTTCAGTAGTTTTCTTTTGAACTAGACAGTCTTCTTTTTCCTTGAGAGAAATTTTTTATAAGGAATGCTATTTCAAAATCCTTAGGGTCATTTGCCAGAACATTGCTACATCATTGATAAAAATGGAGCTTTGTTTTATACATAGGCATGGCTGTATTGTAGGATATGTTTCTCCTACAGGACTAGAGAAAGTAAAGTGTGCATGATGCACATATACCATTTCTAAAATAATCCATAAAAGGAAATAATTTTAGTGCCTTTTGTGCGCTATATGGAAATGAAGTCCATTTTATAATCAAAGTAACGAAAATTAAAGCATCCTGTATAAATGATTATTTTTAGTCAGGTCTTAAAGAAAACTCTTTTCCCTCAACACACATTAATTTGTCAAAAAAGTTAACTTTCACAAATAAGTTGATTTCATTCAAATGCACATATGTGAAATGGAGTCATTTTGGCTATTAAGAACAAAGACCTCATGATTTCTAAGGCTGAAGCTTCAGGTAAAATAGATTTTTGTTAACTCCCACTGAAGTATGCCTTTGCCCGGATGAGATGTGGTCTTTCTCTGCTCTCTTCTCATCTCTGGTGAGCAGAAGCATTTTCAGAAGGAACTAAATATGGCTACTTCTAAATACTCCTTATTCCAGTTGTTGTGAATTGTCCTTGAAGGAGGCTGGATATGATTTCCTCAGAGGGCTGTCCTAATAGTTGACATTTGAATGTGTCGTATTAGATGGGTCAAGGGACTTCAGAGATGTGATTGTGTTTACCCATCTTGAGAAAAGAAGTACATGCTGGATCACCTAGCTTTGCCCAATTTAATCGCATAAACTGTGACGGCAGAGGCCCTTTCTATGCTGGGAATGTGTGAAAGTATGAGATGGGAGAGTGGGGGGATGGGTGAAGCCAGGCTAGAATTCAGGATGCTGAAGGAGCTTTGAGCCTTGCTTTGGAAGTAGTTGAGGCTGGAATCCAGAAAAAGAGAAAATAGTGTAGCATTTTTATTGTCAGAGAAAATGTGGCCTCTGAATATGTGATTTTAGCTAAGTAAGATCTCTGTTAGATTTCTGACCACCAGACTGCCTGAAACTTGTGATATTTAACCAAATTTTATAGCAACAGTGCCCTTCTAAGAGAAATCAGTTTTAAACTTATATTTATCACATCACGACACGCTCTTTCCTTTCACTATTTCTTTCTTAAAATATTTTATTTAGAGTTGAGACTGTCATAATTTTCATTTTTATAATATTAACTCATCTTTCCTCCTGTCCTCCCAGATAAACCTTCATTTCTCTACACATTCAACTTTGCATCCTGATTTTAAAGCTTCCTTTAGTAGGGTTTGCATTGCCTGTAGATTCTTACATATGTAGCCATCTTCTGGATCGTGACTGACTTACAAGAGGTTATACTCTTTAATAACATTGACTTTCCCCTTCCAGCAGCTATTATCCTGCATAGCTTTTTATTTAGGAATAGGATTTCATGTCCACTTTTTCCTCTATTTTGGGACACTTCTGGCTTGAGTTTGAGAATGTATTCTGCATGCTGTCAGCAGTGGGTTCACTGTAGCTGGCCTATTAAGTCTCAAAAATATTGTGTAGTAGTCATTCACTTCCCCAAAACTCTACAATCTTTTCATCCACTTCCCTGGACCTTTGAAAAAGTAGTATGATATAGATATCCCATTTAGGGCTATGCATTATGCAATTCCTTAATCACTTCACGAAGACTAGCTGTGCACTTCTGTTAATTATTATCTTCTTCAAAAGAAAGTATCTCTGATGAGTCCTGAGACATGCACTGCTTTATGTGCTCTATGTGTAAAGTTAAGTCATTAGAGATCTATTTAATACTATACACATTTAACCAACTAGTACAAGTATGTTTTCTCCTACTTCTATAGCTTGCCTAGACATAGATTTTGGTCTCAATAGTGGCATCCAGGCTTTTAGTCTCTATATTGGCATAAGGTATGGGTACCATCTGTTGAGTGGGACTTAAAGCCAAATAGAAAATAACATTTGTCCCATTATTGCACCCAAGAGCTCTCCTGCTATGTGATCATTATTAATTATGGATAGCATATTTTATCAGAAATACACACACACAAATAAAACAAAATAAACTAACAAACAATAACAGAATAGTTGGGAATGGAAGAGGTAGATTTCTCCTGGAAAGAGCTCACCAATTGGTTGTCAGTCTCAAATGATCTGTCTTAGAATCCTACATACAGGCATATGTACAGTTAGCATTATATACTCTGCACAGGTTACACATATCTAGAAATATATATGTATAAACATGAATGCACCATCACATTTAGTAAAAAGAAGAGATTGGGGGTGAGCTTAAGGACAGGATAAATGTAATTAAACTACAATCTCAATTTTTTCAAACATCATAAACAAACATTCTAAACAATTTCAAAGATTTCTTTTAGGAATATGTTTATATGTCTGTGAGCATGTTCCTGCAGAGGTCAAAAGGTGTTAGATCACCTGGATCTGGAGTAGTGGATGTTGTGAGCCACCTCACATGGATGCTGGAATCCAGTCTCTGGTCCTCTAGAAGAGGAGTAAGTGCTCTCAGCTGCCAAGTCATCTCTCCAGCCCACATCCCTCTACAAATCCTTATTTCAAAATATAAATTCCTCCTTTTTCTTTTTCTTTATTTTTGTTTTTTGGTTTTTTTTTTTTTTTTTCAAGACGGGGTTTCATTATGTAACAGCCTTGGCTGACCAGGAACTAGTTCTGTAGACCAGGCTGGCCTTGAAATCATTAAATTTTCTAATAATATCTTTTAGCAGAGAGCTGTCCCAAGATTTCAAACTAATGTCATACAGGTAATAATGATATTCTGTTGGAATTTTTAGTTTCTGCATATGTACTATGTATGTTATATATGCTAGAAATTTTTCTTTATGTATTAGATCCTCTTATACTTGAACCATTTAGGTTGAGCATTTTTCTATCCCATAATTTTTATGAACAGTCATCTCTCCTCTGCAGCTTTAAAAATAAGCCCCCAGCGCGCACACACACACACACACACACACACACACACACACACACATGAATGAGGAATTTATTGCTTTCTTCATTCTACTACCATTATTAATTTATAGTTACAATATTTTACTATTAATATAGTTAGTAGAAAGCTGAGCATTTCTGCAGTTTGCTTTTTCTTAGGATTCTGTACTTTTCCAATTGCACAGCCACATCCTTCAGATGGCCTTAATGCTTACTTTGATCTAAGTGATAGGAACTGTTAAAGGATTTCATCATTGATGCATTTTCCTTGAGTTTTTGTGTTAGAATATGGACCTACAACTTTATAAAAAATTGACTGGAAAGGTGAAGACTGGGCAATGCAGCAATGAGTAGATGGAGGGGTTAAAGGGCTAAGAATAATTAGCAGATGGAACCTGCATTTGATTTTATTGTTATAACCGGCAAAACATCTCTCTGTTTGTCATTACAGAAAGAATCAAAAAACTTGCAGCAAATCTCTTCTTGAAAAGCTGTATCAGGCACAGGAAGAGTTAAAGATGACAACAGCAATGGTAGGTGTCACTAATGTTTTCTTTTCAATCCTTTTTGAAAATTCTGTTGTTTTATTATTTAAGCATATTCATTTATTTTCTGTGCTTTTCATTTATAGTTAATATACATGGGTTTTGAAGTTATTTCAAAGTTTCTGAACACAAAAGAAGATTTGCTAGACTTTTCATATCTTTATTAATGTTCAGTCTTTTTTAACTAGATGTAAGGTATTATTATAAAAGATATATATGAAAGAACTTCTTTGAAGAATCAAAAAGCAAAATTCTCGATACTCATGTCTATGTATTTCCTAGTTCGATCCTAGGCAACTTAATTTACATAGTAATAATGCCAGGGGGGTTGGTGGTGGCACACGTCTTTAATTCTAACACTTGGGAAGCAGAAGTGGGTGAATCTCTGTGAGTTCGAGTTCAGCTCATCTACAAAATTTAGTTCTAGGACAGCTAGGACAGTTACACAGAGAAGCCGTGTCTTAAAAAACCAAAAAACTAAAGAAATAAATAAACTAATTACATATAATATAAAATAACAACAGATGATATGTCATCAATACCACTGTAGTTCAGCTTTATTTTCTTTCTTAAATTCTCTTTTCAGTTGTGTTTGCAGAACCACCCGCCTGCTATATGGTTACAGTTATATCTGGATATTATGTTTTATTATTAAAACTTAATAATATATAAGTACCTACTATCTCTTATAAATTATTTTCAGATTCACAGATTTTGATTTGTTCATGTTATAGCATGTCTTGATTTAGAATATTGTGGTAAGATACATATGTGTGGCAACTACTCTTTTGGAAAAGCCTGCATAGAATACATTTTTGAATATCAAATGTAAAACATACCTCTTATGCAATTAATAGTTTGACACTTGTTACAATTAATATTTTTATACTTGTTTTGGGTGTTTGTGATAAGAGAGGTTGTTTGGCAGTTATCTATCAGACATGAACCTGTAGAACCTAAACAAATTATGTTTTCACCTGCCTCCAAGGAGACCTTTAACTGTTAATGGGCTTTTATGGGTTCTATTATTCTTCAGTTGATTTCAATGTCTAAATTCAATAATTTAAGAAATTATCAGCTTACATTGTAGCAAAATCATATTCACTAAATATTTAAAATATGTTATATTTCTTAAACCTGCTGCATTTAAATTAACCCTGTGCTCCAATGATCTGGTTAATAGAAATATCCAACCTGTTAACAAATCTAGAATGTGAAGAAAATAATAAGTGTTTAGTAATGGACATATTTGTTTGATCTGTAGCCTGCCAAAAGTATGTTTGTCCAGTCTCCACACCCAGGTTACTGATGACATACTGAATAATCCAAAAGCATAAAACAGTCTTGTGCTCTGTCATTCCTCCCTGGCCTGTCACAGAAGAGCAATCACACAACTCCCATTCTATATTACGACAATCCATGCAATCACTCCCAGACCACCTACTACCCATCTAGTGTTTCTATGTTGTCTATTACTGAAACTCTGTTGAGTTGCCTCCATGTCAAAGATGATAGGGAAGAAATAAGAAAGGGCTGTGTCATTCTATCCCCATGAGTTTCTGGGCTGTTTGGAAAGTAACACTTGCAAGAGGTTCTATGGTAACATAAAAACAAAGGAAAAATTTTCACCTTTATAACTATATGCACATAATTTTCATTTTTGATGTTAGTAATGTGTGATTTTTAGTTCTCTTATTCCCCCTCTAGCACAATAATTGTATCTTCTGATAGTTTGAGTTTCCATTGTTCAGAGGAGAGGTTTGAACATTGTCCTCCAGGATAAAGAGTATTGTTTCAATTACTTCAGTTATATTTTTTAATATATAGTAGTTCACTAGGAGGAAAGAGTTACAAGCTCACTATCCTGATGCTTTCTCTTTCTAAATGTATTTGACTGTATTAGTTTCATAGATTTTTCCAATTACTGTGGTTCACTGTTCCAATTCTAGGTTCTCCTTTAATATGTTCCAAATATCATTTTATTTACTTATAGAAAGAAGTTATTATTGTATATTTGGGGAAAATCTAAATAAATATAACAAGAAACCTAGAGCATTTTGATTTTTTATTAAGTAGAGTTTCTCTAAATTAACAAAAACTTTGTAGATATGTCTTACACATCCTTAAACTTCCACTAATTGTTCTGAATAACTTTGGGGTTAAATTTTTAACAATAGCGTACAATGAAAGAAACCTAATCTTGAAACTTAAGTGATCATAGGATAATTATTTGTAGACAAAAGTGAACTGAACAACTTTAGGTAGGCTGTTCATTTAGCTATGCATACCAGTTTGTATTTTCAGCATTTTAGATATTGTACAGTTTTCATGAAGCTACTTGAGTAAAAGTATTTCTCTTTTGACACTGTCTCTTCAAAGAGCTGAATCTCGTTCTTATTCTGTGAATGCTCAAGATTCATTGTTTGAATTTAACTATCCACAAAGCTTTTAAGATGCATGGTTAGTAAAGCCACAATGAGAAAGGGCCATGCAATCTTTTCTATCACTTTTGCCATCTCAGTATTAGATGCATAATAAATAAAGGATGGAAACTAATTTGAACATTCAAAATACTAGGAAAGAACATATATATTGTGCTGATTTCTCCCTGTGCCCCTATATTAGTATTTGATGTGTTCTCCAATAAGACCTGATTATAATTTTAGAATTTTCATGCTCCTATATTTCTTGCTTAAGTACTCATTGTACTAAAAATGACACATAAATACACTTGGAAATACTTTCACTAGCCAACTAATGGATCCTTGCATGTGGTTTGTCTTCCTAGCAAGACAAAGGATTCAACACTCATATTTCTTTATTATAATTCGATCACATGGCTCCATCTCACTCCTCTCTTATCAGAAAGATACAGGACAAGGCTTTTGACCCTTGAGAGTGTTTACACACAACCAACCATTTTTAGGTAACAGGAAAGCATATTAAATATTTTCAAAACCATAAAGGATAGGAGAAAAAAGACCAGCAATTTAAATATAAACCTTAAGCTCTAGATTTGTGGATTAAATTTGCTTCAGTGTCAAAAGCAGCAGTTGGAATTAGTCTTAGAGGAGAACTATACTCTGGGTATTCCATGGGAGGTTGAGGCAAGAGGATTCTGATTAGCTTGAGCTACATGTACAGTACAAGGGTAGCTAAAGCTACAAAGAAATATTGTGGATAAGGAAGAACAATAGCAATTTCAAAAATGGCATTTTGAAACATATAGCCAACCTCAGTAGAAAGTTACCACAAATAAAATAAAATATTTATTGCAAAGGTATTTAGGAAATTATGGATTTGTAGTATTTCCTAAAATAGGGGGGAGATTGGAAAATTTACATCAAGGTTTTGTGAAACACTTCTAACATTTCAATGAAATTATAGAAACAAGGAAGACTGAAATGTTGCAAAAGATGCAATAAGAAATATTGAATAGAATTGAAGACTACAGAGTTTTGGGAAGGGAGAGCAGATGTAAGTTAGAATATTCTCATCGTGGTGAGTTGAGAAAGCCCCAGGAAATATGCCCCCAAATGTCTATGTTTAGCTTTCTCAGTTTCACTGCAGTAACCTGTAATGAGGAGTCCTATGAACCTAAAGCGACTCAGATTTTGTGTTCGATGGAAGATTCCTTTCATTGCTTCCTCTGTTTTGCTATAATGGAGACTACCATCTGTAGTCACTGTCATGTAACAGCAGATGTGGTTTATTCTCCTATGTCAGAGCAGTTTGCTGTGAGCACAAAGTAATCATTGCCATCATGTAGTAGAGATTTTTAATGTCACCTCTAGAATACCCTGGTCCTGAGGTTATGGCAAGGGAATAAGCCACACACTGGTTATAGCCAGTACTGTGGTAATTAGATTAGGGTCTTTAACATCTGTCATAGAAGGAAAAGTTTTAGCAGCATCAGATTTTTGTCTGATTTTCTAGGACTGCATCTTCAGGCTCCAGAATTTCTTGCATTCTTTGGGGATAATGGAGTATTTAAAAATCAGAAGTCCAGCTTTGGATCTAGTGATGTAGCTAAGATGAGTGGTCACCAGTGGTTTCAAGTTACCATGTTCCTGTAGGTTAAGCCAAATTCATCGAGTATCTGAGCTGAACGATTTCATTAGTCTGTGGGTGCTGTATCTGGGAAATAAACATTTCTTCACATCTCTTGAGTAAATGTCATGCAATGATGTGTGAATGGACACTAACATGCTGTGGCTCCATGCCATGGTTTCCATTAAATACAGTACACAGGCAAGATAAAGATAAAAGTGGATATACCATTTAAGCATAAAAATCTATCTGTATTTTAATTGATGTGGGTAATGTTCTCTTAACTATTGAGTGTCTTTTTTTCATGATTGTTGTCTATATATTCTCTCTAAGATTTTTTTCATTTTTATTTGGTTATTAGTATTATAATTAAATCATTTCTCTCTTTTGTCTTCCTGATTTAAAAATATTACATCCCATAGTTATATTTATTTATATCTCTAAAATAATTAACATATCTTATATTCTAGTCATAAGCTAACCTTGTCCTTCTTTATTGTTCTTGTTACTATGTTTTTAAGTTATAAATTAGCTTTGTGCTTATTTCATGGTTCTGTTCGTATTTTCAATGGTTTTTCCTGTTTCATTCTGTGTATTAATAAACTTGGTAAAAAAAGTTCTCACAAAATTACTTTTTAGGAAAAGTATACATTTACCTATAACATGTCAAAAGAATAAGCTATCTGATGTAAAACTAATTCTGAGGGATTTATTTCTACTAAAACAGCGGAAAGCTGTGCCTCTTCGATGATTATTAACACCAAGATTACATTAAGGGCTTTCATTTCAATGATTTCTCTCTTATTTATTCTATGTGTTTAAGTCATATTTCTAAGATACATCTTTTACAAGAGTCATGTGTGTAAACTTAAATGTACTGAAAGCTACTAATAAATTGGCCACAATTCACATATTTTGTCAGTAGTTATAAAGAATACATTTGCACATTTTATTTTTATTTATTTCTACTCTGTGGACTTAATTTGGTTCTAAGTTTACTAAACAGAATATTAATATTTAATTTATATTAATATTTAAATTTCATTAAGTAATTTTAGTAACAATTATTCTTTACAAAATATGCCAATTTCCTTTTCCATGTCTTATTCAAGCTACTTGCTTGAGGCCTCCTACACTCTGTGCACTAGCTATTCTAATGGCCTGTCCTTCTAGTTCCAGCTGGTTCTTATTTATAACTTTGCTTCTCTGTTCTTCCCTTATCCTAGACGATGTGGTAGTCAGAATAAAGTTGGGTTTCATAGGCTCATAGATTTCCTTGTTTAGTACCCACTTGATGAACTGTTGGGAAGAACTAGGAAGTATGTCCTCATTAGAGAAGATGTGTCCTGATAAAGGAAGTGTGTTGCTGGATGTGAGCTTTGAGTTTTAAAAGTCCAAGCAGGCCCCTAGTCTCTCTCTTCCTGCCTGCTGCCTGTGGAGCAGGATGTAAAGCAGTCAGAGAGCCCCCTCTTCAGCACCATGCCTTTCTGTTTCCTGCCATGATGACAGCAATGGATTATCTTTTTGTTACTGTAAGCAATCCCGTCATTAAACGCTTTCTTTTATAAAGGGTGACTTTGTCATGGTAACAGAAAGAGTCAAAAGCTGGGATCGAGGGAGCTGAGAGGGCTGATGACCCCAGCCAACAAGTTTATTAGTGCCACAGCTCCTTATAGACCCACATATGTGGAAGTACAAAACTATCACTAATGTTTACCAGACAAAAGAAATCACAGGGAACACCTCTGGGTCCTCTTTTACAACATACTTGCTGGTACACTTAGCAAAGCATTAATCATTCAGTGTCTGAAACATTTGACTGTAAACAGAGACCGTGCTTTGTTTTCCTGGCCACCCAGACCTGAATGATCATCTGAAACTATATTAATTACAACACAGCTTGGCCAACTTCTTAGGTGTATTTCTAGCTAGTTCTTCATCTTATTAAATTAACACAGTTCTGAGATTCCATCTTATACCTGTAAGAATGGCCAAAATCAAAAACACTGATGGCAACTTATGCTGGAGAGATTGTGGGGGAAAGTGAACACTCTTGCATTGCTGGTGGGAATGCAAGCTGGTACAGCCCCTTTGGATGTCAGTGTGGTGATTTCTCAGAAAATTAGGAAACAACCTTCCTCAAGACCCAGTCATACCACTTTTAGATATATATCTAAAGGATGCTCAATCGTGACACAAGGACATGTGCCAAACTATGTTCATAGCAGCTTTGTTTGTCATAGCCAGAACCTGGAAACAACCTAAATGCCCCTAGAAAGAAGAATCGGTAAGAAAAATGTAGTACATTTACACAATAAAATACTACACAGCAGAAAAATGTAAAGACATCTTGAATTTTGCAGGCAAATGGATGGAGCTAGAAAACATCATTTTCAGTCAGGCAACCCACACCCAGAAAGACAATTACCACATGTACTCACTCATAAGTGGTTTTTAAACATAAAGCAAAGAAAACAAGTCCACAAATTACAATCCCAGAGAACCTAGACAACAATGAGGGCCCTAAGAGAGACATACATAGATCTAATCTACATAGGAAGTAGAAAAATACAAGATCTCTTGAGTAAATTGGGAGCATGGGGACCTTGGGAGAGGTTTGAAGGGGAGGGGAGAAGAAAGAAGGGGAGGAGAAAAAAATGTAGAGCTCAATAAAAATAAAAAAATATTTAATGCAGTTCTATTATTTTGTATTTTACCATAAGGCTGTGGTTTACTGGTAAGTTTCCATCATCTTTCTTCTTTTGCAGATACATGGCATCTGCCTGATTTCACTTTCTTTCCTTCTTTCTCCCTGCATTCAGTTTAGTTTTTTTTTTTTTTTGTCTAACTCTATTCTGCCCTGCTATAAGCCAAAGCAGCAGGTTCTTTATTAACCAATGGTAATAAAACATATTCACAGCATACAGATGAGAATCCCACATCACTTGACCAAGTTTTTTTTTTTTTTTTTTTTTTTTTTTTTTTTTTTTTTTTCTGGCCAACCTTCAGATGTCCCTTTCCTAATCCTGATGCCTATCCATTGATGGGCCTGGCCAACCATATCTTTGTGTGGTAACAAAAGTCCAGTGTTCCTTTCTCCCTCACAGAAGGATCTTTGGTCTTACTAGGCACTGACAATATATTATGAAAACATGTTTCATTTATCATAACAAATCCACTTTTGTAGACCACATTAATTCATTTTATTATAATTATTCATTATAATAATTATTCACGCTTAGATCATTTTGTTTTGATTACTGTTGTTATGGAACAATTTTACTAAGTAGAAGAGTATATCTTCATTTACATAACATCAGAATTTGAAGTTTGTCTTATATATATGTACTCTGATAACTGCTGGAAGTTTTCAATGAATGTATAGGCTTATTTTTTAAATTAATACATTTGTAATATTACTTATCAGACTATGGCATTCTTCTATACATTTTTTCCTAGTTATCATAAACACTTATTGCTTTCATCAAACAGCAACTGATTTTATTATTGGACATTTTAAATATTGCTGATGTCACATTTTAAACAAAATAACATTGTGTTTAGATTTTATTATCTATTTTAATGAAGAATATTATTTCTGCTCTAGCAACTCGAAATAAGGAAGCAAAATCTTCCTGTTTCCTTGTTCTCAGTTTTGACATTTCTCTGTAGCTCTTGTCACCTCAGATGAGTCGAGGGCATATTCTTATTGAGGAGGTCAGTCTGGGAGGAAGAAGTCACACCTTTGTTTGGAAACAGGAAGAGAGAAGCACTCCGCTGATAGAACACTCAGTTTTCAAAGTCAGATGTAGGTCACTTTAAATTGTAGTTTAACTCAACAGATACAGTAAGAATAAACTAGTGTATATGAATTTCACTTCCATTTATGGGCACAGCTCAGGTGACTCCATATGTTTCAATGTGTGAATATATGTAATGACTGACAAATACAAATAAATTCATCCTTCTTCCTGGCTACCTTCTTTAATACTTTTTGGAGTTTTCATTAACCGAGCTTTTTCACAGACTAATTTAGTCACTCAATAACTATTCATGAAAAATAAGGACAAAACACTAGCACTGCTGGACATTTTTATTACCATGTCTTCAAGAATATATATTTATGATTGGATTTTATTGTTTGCATAAAAAGAGTCTAAGGAATTGCCTGGATATATCTTGAGAAAAAAAAAAAGGATTACCCAAAGTTGGGCATTTATTTATTGATCCTTTCTCATCTGTCTGTCTCTCTCTGTCTCTGTCTCTGTCTCTGTCCTTACCTCTATATCTTTAATTATTCATTAGTTACTTAAGTGGATGGTAACACATATTTCATTTGTAAATAAAGTAGAATTCTTTATATACATTTTGAGAATTTCATACACACGTATAATGGACTTTGAGCCAAATTTTCACGCTCCATTTCCTCTTCTCCAATTACTTTCATCTTCCCACCACCTCTTTTTCTTTTCAACTTCAAGTGTTGTTTTAAAACCCATCAAGTCCATTTAATACTGCCTGTATGCTCAGATGTAGGACTGTATACTGGAGCATGGTAGCTTCTCATGGGCTGCATCCCGGAAGAACACTTAGACTTCTATCTCTATAGCCATACACATTTACAACATGTTGCCTTTTAAAATGTAGTGGCAAAGAAAAAATAAGGGAAGACAACTATGGAGTTCTTACTTGAACTTTACTTGATTGACAGAAATTCTAAACCTTTAAAGACCACTGTTGGTGTTAAAAAAAAATCTAAAAATGGAGCTGACATTGTGATTCTATAGGCAAACACACTTTCCACCAATCTTGATGACTTGAGGTCAAACCTGAGCAAACATACATTGTGGGATGAAAGAATAAACTTTCTGAAGTTGTCTTCTGACTTCTACTTCCACGTTTTAGAATGTGTGCATTCATACACACACACACACACACACACACACACACACACACAATTTTGTTTGTAAGTCAGAAATTAGAATACTTGTAGTAACAGAGGGTGAAGAATGAAAGCCTTGTTTTGCATAATCAATGGGTTTGCCTTTAATGCTTAAGAAATTAACATAATTAGGTATATACGTTCATTTATAATTCCTCTGAAACAAACAAACAACAACACAAAAAAAAACCCCGCATGCACAAAGTTTGTTACTGAAGTCCTCAGAAAGACTACTTTCATCTTGAATTATGAAATAAACCTTTCGGGTTTAATTTCAATGCTATCTTCAATGACACTTATTGGTGCAGACATGGATGCAATGGTTCACGCTGTGATGATTAGTGTGAGCCTAATTTTAATTTCTAATTCAACTTTTTGTGTATTTCGCATTATTTCCTGTGACACACCCTGCTGTGAAGTATATTTACAATGAGTTAATCCCCCCCATTCGCATCAACATTGAAGAAAAGCAGAAGAGCATGTAATTTTTCTTAAGAGCTGCTAAACTTCCCGATTAAAAAAATAGCTTTCACTATCATTTCCCACTTGAATATTGAGATCTTTTCTAGCACTGAGTCAAGAATAACTGTTCAACATTTTTTGATGAAATTGTTTCCCAGTCTTTGACTTCCTCTGTGCTATTTCCTATTAATATAAATTATTTGAAAACACATAATGAAAATTATAAAAGTGTGTCTATAGAATCAGCATGAAATCTTAAAAACATATGGAATCATTCAAATAATATTGAAGTTACGAGACCGTATTCAGGCTCATGGAACCCAATAGGGCGTGATGTCTAGAACAATATTTGTTTTCTCTCTGTCACACCAGCAGAATGGTCTGCTCTCACATAAAACAACACTTACTGCCACCTTTACCTTACATAAAATAGGAAACAGCTGTGAGTTTCTTTATAAAATGAAGAATGCCTTAGTAAGATGAACTAAACTAGATCAGTTTATATTGCTTCTTTGAGATTTTTGGAGATCAAACAAAGATTTGACTCATGCTCAAAACAGTGCTTCTATAAACTTTGGTGGCTTTGATATCCACCTGATATCTAGATTTTCATCCATTTTTAGAAGTCTACCCCAAGTGGCATTTTATTTTATACAAGGAAGCTTTTTCCACTTGAGAAAAACATAGGTTAGAATTTAGATAGTTTATGACTTAGAGTGCTTCTGTAGGGTAATTGACTGTCTCACTTGCTTGCCTGGCTTTGAACCAGAACAATTTAATTCTGCATGTAATGACATCCTGTCATTAAAAGATAATGTGATTTTTATAGAACTAAATCCCTCATTTAGTAATTTCAGCAGCAAATATTTGACTGTTGTAAGACACTGTTAGATCTCTTGAGGGAACTGCTAATAAGCAGAGCCACAAATCAGCTGTGGTGAGTGTGGCACTTTCCAGAGGAGCAGAATTAAATGTCTGTGAAATTTTGCTGCTCAAATGTTTAAATGAAATGTTATTTTATTTCAGAAAAGTCATTATTTTTATGGATCTCCTTTATGAATACATGTCCTAAATTTTTCAGTTCATTTCATAAAAATATCTAACTCACTGTTTTCGGTAGAGGTGGAATCTCACACCATGTAGCCCAAGAAATGTATTAACTCTTCTGTCCTAATATTTCAGTATCACACTCAGCTCTCTAACTGTTTTGTATTTACAAATCAATTTTAATTACAATATAATTACATCATGTCTTACTTTTCTTGTCTCCCTACAGACACCTTCATATGCATTCCCTCGAAAGCTTTTAAAGCACCCACTCTCAAATTGAGAGCCTCTTCTCTTTGATTATTACAAAGATGAAAACAACCTGGTGAGTCCATTTTTGTTGTTTGTGTGACTATTATTTCAATGCTGACCATTTGGATTATACAACCAATTTGGGTTGAAGTGTCATCCCTAAGAGGGGTTACATCTCCCTCTTTCAGCAATAAATTCTCTAAAAGTCTTATTTGGGATATGTTTTTATTTAATTGGAGTACAGTTATAAAAAAACCCTCCCTTTTCTCCCTCCAGGCCCTTGTAGCTATTCTTCCTTAACCTCTCCCATGTTTTCTCCTTTCCCCTGGTTCATAGCTTCTTTGTACTTGTTTAGTATTGTTACATACACACTTGTGTGTACACATGCACACCCCTTATCTATGTATATATACAGACACACACACATACCCTGCAGAATTCAGTTTTATTGTTTATATATGCATGGTTTCAAGACTGATTACTCTGCTTTAAATTACTAATAAGGAGATTATTGCTAGAGTGTTTGGTCAGGGTAGTCCCAGTAATCTTAAATCAATAAAGACATTCAAGTAACTTTTCATTTTTTTTCAAGGATTGAAGGCCTACTCTTGTAGAAGACAGTAACTCCAGCTGCATCTGACCAAAAAGTCTCTTTTCTGCAATCTAAATTCCATAGTTCCAGAAAATATAATGCAAAATTCCAAGAGGGGAAGCAATTAAACAGTCATACTCCGCTGTGGCACCTATGGACCACAACAATTCCAAGTATGTCATGGTATGCATAAAAGTACAAAAAATGGCAGGCACTAATATCAGTGGGAACTATCAGCTGTCTAATAGGACTTAAGGCTCACTAAATGTTAGGGAACTCATGCCTCATGCTGTAAACTGTAGTGACATTTCACTTGTATTTTAATAAATAAAACTTGCCTGAGGGTCAGTAAAACAACCACACTGGCCAACCTTATACACCAGACAGCAATAACACACGCCTTTAATCCCAGTAGGCACACTAGCTGGCCAAAGGAACCAGACGGTAGTGGTACATGCCTTTAATCCCAGAAATAGAGAGAATTATAAGATGGGAGGAAACAGCTCTGAGACATAGTCTCATTCCGTGATTCTTGAGGCAGGATCACCATTTTCAGACTGATGTTGAGGTAAGAGTCAGTGGTTGACTGCTTTGTTTTAATTTTCAGGTTGAAACGCAATTTTGTCTCTGAGTTTTTATTAATTGTGCTTCATTTTGCATCCAACTTTAAAGGTACAAATTTATGAAAAAGTCATTTTGACTGAGGCTTTTTAGCCACCAGCAGAGGTCAGAGCTGGACCCAAACCTAGCCAACTGTGTTTAGGAGAAAAACTAGCACTCCTAGCTCATATCTTCCCCTGCTTAGCTTCCACATAAACATAAAAATTACAGAGAGTCTGAATATCGTATGTTATTGTGTTGTCATTTAATTGTTGAGGAAGGAGCAACAGCTGCTAAAAGACATTTGAACCTATATACTTTGAAAATGTTTTGGCTTCAAAATTTAAGCCAAAAGATATATTACTTTGGAGAAGAGCTTTTACTTTTGTTTTCTCAGGAAATGAGAGGTTGTGGATTCATTCTACATTTAAAAAAAAATAAGGGTTGGTCAAGGAAAAAACTGAAACATTTCTGATGGGAACAGAAGACCCAGAGGATCCAACATTTCAGATTACCTCTGTTTCAAGTTCCTCTGAGTTTTACATCCAGAACAGCTTCAAGACTGCTGACTGAGATGATCCCGACTCACAGAATACTCCTATCAGGATTTAACCATATTCCTAAATTTTCCTTAGGTCCCCATAAGATTATCAGTGTCCTCAATCAGCAGGAAGTAACCAATAAAACTATGCCCACATTCCCCAGAAAATGAATTATGGATGTTTGTCTTTGTTTAGAGTGTTGGATACAAGATGTTATGGATAATGGTCAGGAAAAGCTAAACAGTTCTTGTTTTGAAAAGAAAACGTGTGAAAGTGCTGTGGAATAATGCTCTTGTGTACTGTAAAGATTTGTCACTTGTATTGATTTAATAAATCACTGATTGGCCAGTAGCCAGGCAGGAAGTATAGGTGGGTTGACCAGACTAGGAGAATTCTGGAAAGATAAAAGACTCAGTCTGCAGTTGCCACCCAAGTGCAGAGGAAGCAAGATGAAAAAGTTGCACTGAGAAAAAGTACCATGTGGCTAATCATAGATAAAAAACTATGGATTAAATTAAGTTGTAAGAGTTAATTACTAATAAGCCTAAGCAAATAGACCAAACAGTTTTGTAATTAAGATAGTTTCTGTGTGATTTTTCAGCCCTGGTGACCAGGAATGAAAGAACACTCTCTGTTTAGAGTAAACCTACTCAGTTTCTCTGGACTAGTGGGATCACAGATATATGAAAACAATTTATCATGGTTCCTTCCTTATTATATTCTAAATCTTTTCATCATACTGACAAATACGTGTAGCTGCCATCCTCATTAAAGAACTCTCTCTTCAACAGACAGAGCCCATCAGAGAATCCAAAAACTGTATACAAAGCAACAGACCCTAGGAAACCCAGACCCAACTGATACATCTGTCACAGCTTACGTATCTTATGGTTCCTGGAGCATTGCCGAGGAGGGATATGGGAAAATGATAAGCACAATACCAGGAAGTCTGATGTGAAACAGTCCCTCCTGGAAATGTTTGCATAGACAAGACTGGCATATTGGCAAGAGTAGTTGTATTAGTGCAGGCCATGTGGAACAAGAGTATAAACTGTTTGCTCCCATAGTTCATGCCTTTGTTCTTGCTTGAGTTCCTTCCATGGAATTGATCACTGATTAACTGTAATCTGGATATGTAAGCCAAATAAGCCCTTTGCTCCCCACGGTGTTTTTGGTCAAAGTGTTTATCACAGCAATATAAAAGTATCTACAACACCGATCATCAAGTTGCATGGCTTAATTGAAGTCTAAATATTTTCCCTGATAAAAAACCAAACACATGCATGGTTTTAAGTAGCAGTTCAAATTGAATCAGACATATCGATTTCTAGCCATTAAGTAAACAGTGTCATGAAATTAAAATGATCATTTGTGACAGCTCCAAGGATACAGAGACAAAATGAAATAGATATCTCTGATAATTTTATATTAATCCTAAAATTGGAGGAAGCTGCAACTGCAGTGAGACGTTAGTCTTTTTTAACCTTCTGTTATATACTTAACATACCGCGTGGTGATTTAATACAAAGGTGACAAACGCGGCTGGCTAAATAGTTACTGTCATCAAACAAATTAACAAATTTAACATTTTCATAGTCATTAACAATTCACGTGTGTTGCATCGCAAGTACCTTAAATAGGTCACTAGTTTATAATTATTTATTTAGCGTATATGAATTATACATAATACTGGTTTTATGATACTATCATACATGTATGATTTATTTTGAACAAGCTCATATTTTAAGATACTTGGTTACCCACTATTATTTCATCTTACCAATATTACTAATCCTTTCTTCCCAATGAGTCTCTCTTACGCCCTTCAACTTACATGTCTTTATTGGACTCAATTATATATTTGTTTATTTATTTATTTAGTTATGAGATTCAATGATACACTTAATTGATTCTTATTTATGAGGGCATGGGCATATACTGGTGGCTGTAACAAATCTTTCTAATCAAATATAATCTTTAGGAAAATAGGTAATATTTCTATTATCTTCATCCGTCTCTGGTTCTTTAGAAACTTCTTTATCAAAAGGCACATACCACAAATCCCTATTTGAAGCATAGCAATCAAAATTATAAAGACTAAATGCGCCTGAAATCTGTTACTCTTTTTTTATTGTCTCTTCATTTTTTTTGTGTTTTTTCTTTCTCATGGTTTATTTTTTTTTATATTTAAAAAATTTCCATCTCCTTCCCTCCTCCTCCCCCCTCCCTCCCCTCTCTTCATTTTTTTTAAATTAAAAGTTGCTATATTTAATTAAAAATAAAGTATCCATAGGTTTTCTTTGAATGTTGCACATGTGAACAATTCATCTTGATTATATGTACCAAATTCCCTTTCTGTTTAGTTTCAATACAGTTTAAATGCACCATTATGTATCTTTTTAGATTTTTTAAAAAAAAATTTATTTAATCAGTTTATTTCTTTTACATCCTGACCACAGTTTCCCCTCCTTCATCTCCTTCTTTTCCCTGATGACCTTCAATACATTTCTCCTATGTTTCTATTTGGCTTTAAAGGAAAAAGGAGCAGGCCTACAATGGATATCACCAAAGCATGGTATGTAAAGTTGCAGTAGTATTCAGCAACTCCCCTTGTATTAAGGCTGAAAAAGGTAATCCAATATGAGGAATACATTCCAAAATGCCGGCCAATGTGTAAGGGACAGCCCCTGCTCCGTGTGTTAGTTTCATAAGAAAACCAGGCTACACAACCGTTTCATGTACGTAGAGGGCCTAGGTCTGTTCTATGCAGCCTCCCCAGTTGTTGCTTTAGACTCTGTGTGTTCCTATAGGCCAGGTCTCTGGAGTTTTATTTCTGATATCCTTGACCCCTCTGGCTCCTACAATCCCTCATTTCTCTCTTCAGCAGGATTCCAGAAGCTTGTCCTAATGTTTGGTTGTAGTTCTCTGCATCTGTTCCATCCAGTTGTTGAATGAAGGCTCATTGATGACTATTGGGGAGTCAAAGAAGTGTTGGAGGAAGGGCTGCTTGTTTGTCCCCACAACCTGGCTAGCCTAGAGTTGAAATAATCACACATAAAATAATTAAGTCACTCCCTGGCCCATTAGCTATAAACTCTTATTGGATAACTCTTACATCTTAATTTAACCCATCTCCATTAATCTGTGTATCACAATGTGGCTGTGGCTTACCCAGTAAAGTTCCAACTTGCATTTGTCTCCTGTGGCTCTCTAACTCTGCCTCCCTTCTCCCATGCTGTAGGCCAAGCCAGTCCTTATTCATTAGCCAATAAAAGCAACGCATAGACAGAAAGCCCTCCCACATCACAGGGGAGGGCCAGTCCTAGCTATATAGCTATTCTTGCTAGGACTGGAGTGTAGAAGGCTTCTTGTTTGTCCCAGCCACCAAAACCTAAAATAAACACACAAAAATTGTATGATTTAAATCACTGCTTGGCCTGTTAGCTCTAGCTTCTTATTAGCTAACCCTTACAACTTAATTTAACCCAGATCCATTAATCTGTGCATCACCATGAGGTCATGGCCTACAAACAAAGTTTCATGAGGTCATGGCCTACAAACAAAGTTTCAGCGCATCTTTCTCCAGCAGTGGCTCCATAGCTTCTCTCTGACTCTGCCTTCTCTCTCCCAGTATTTAGTTTAGTTTTCCCCACCTAGCTCTGTTCCTCTGTAGCTCTGATATAGGACCAAAGTAGATCCTTTATTTATCAATGGTAATCACAGCATACAGGGGGAAAGCCCACATCATTGGAGCCCTGTAGATATGTGGGAGTGAGTTTCCTTTGCATAAGAATTCTACCTGAACCCAAATCTTTCAATATCCTACCCTTTCACCCACCCCAACCTGATCTTTAAAGTTACCCTCACCACCTGCCCACAGGTTTCACATGAAATCTTTTCTATTTCCTGTTTCCAGGGAGAGTCATGTGTCCCCATCCTTGGGCTTTCCTTCTTACTTAGCTTCTCTGGGTTTGTGGATTTTAGCATGGTTATCTTGTACTTTACAGTAACATCTACTTATGAGTGGGTACATACCATATTGTTATTTATCTTTCTGGGTCTGGGTTATCTCACTCAGGATGATTTTTTCTAGTTCCATATATTTGCCTTGAAATTTTCAGATGTCATTTTTTGTTACAACTGAGTAATATTCCACTGTGCAAATTACTGCATTTTCTTTACCCATTCTTTGGGTGAGGGGCATCTAGGTCATCTCAAAGTTCTGGCTATTATGAACAAAGCTGCTGTGAATGTAGTTGATCAAGTATCCTTGTATTAGAATGAAGCATACTTTCTATATATACCTAAGAGTGGTCATGGGTCATGGGTCATGGGGTAGATATATTTTCAATTTTCTAGAAATTGTCGTATTAATTTCCAAAGAGTTTGTACAAGTTTTCACTCCCAGCAGCAATGGAGGAGTGTTCCTTTTGCACCACATCCTCTCTACTATAAGGTAGCATTTGTGTTTTTAATCTTAGTCATTCTGACAGGTGTAAGATGGAGTCTCAGGCTTGCTTTGATT
The DNA here is from genome assembly GCF_903992535.2 of Arvicola amphibius. Taxonomy (NCBI): domain Eukaryota; kingdom Metazoa; phylum Chordata; class Mammalia; order Rodentia; family Cricetidae; genus Arvicola; species Arvicola amphibius. Next base: position 32,886,822 of record NC_052047.1, on the reverse strand, counting down.
TACATGTCCCTGCTGACTAAGGATGTTAAACATTTCTTTAAGTTTTACTATGTCATTTAAAATTCTTTTGTTGAGAATTCTTGGTTTAGGTCTATACTGCATATTTTATTGGATTGTTTTTTATGTCTAGCTTCTTGAGTTGTTTATATATTTTGGAGCTCCACCCTCTATCAGATAAGGGGTTGGTGAAGATCTTTCTCCAATCTGTAGGCTGCCATTTTGTCCTATTGTTAGTGTTACACGAGGTCCCAGTTATTATTTGTCAATCTTAGTGTCTGTGCTACTGTTGTTCTAGTCAGGAAGTTGTCCCCAATGCCAAGATGTTCAGGAATAATTTCTACTTTCTCTTCTCTCAGGTTAAGTGCAATTGGATTTATGTTGAGCGTTTTGGTGCACTTGGACTTGAGTTTTATGCAGTATGGTAGAATGAATATATTTGCATTCTTCTACAAACTGACTTCCAGTTATGCCAGCACCATTTATAGAAGATGCTTTCTTTCTGTTGTAAAATTTTGGCTTCTCTAACTAGTATCAGATGTCCATATGTTTCTAAATTTATGCCTGGATCTTTGATTTTATGTCATTGATCCACCTGTCTGTTTTTATGCCAATACCAAGCTTTGATATAGCTCAGTAGTAGAGCTTGATTTCAGAGATGATGATACCTCTGGCAGTTCTTTTATTGTGTAGGATTCTTTAAGAAATCCTAACTTTTTGTTTTTCTGTATGAAGTTGTTCTTTCAAGATCTGTAAGAAATTGTATTGGGATTTTGATGGGAATTGTGTTGAATACATAGTTTGCCTTTGGTAAGATGGCCATTTTTCCTATGTTAATCCTACTAATACATGCGAGATCTTTCTATCTTCTAATATTTATCAAAATTCTTGCTTCAAAGAATTTAATTTCTTTCATACAGGTCTTTTACTTGTTAGGTTAGAGCTAACCCAAATATTTTATATTGTTTGTGACTATTTTGAAAGGTATTGTTACCCTAATTTCTTTCTCAGACCTTTCATCATTTGTATATAAGACAGTTACTGATTTGGGGGAGATTAATCTTGTACCCATTCACTTCACTGGAGGTGTTTTTCAGATGTAAGAGTTCACTGGTAGAACTTTTGGAGTTGCTTATGTATACTATCATGTTATTTGCAAATAGCAAAAGTTTGACTTCTTACTTTCCGAATTGTATCCCCTTGTTCGTTCTCTCTCTCTCTCTCTCTCTCTCTCTCTCTCTCTCTCTCTCTCTCTCTCTCTCTCTCTCTCTCTCTCTCTCTCTGTTTATCTGATTGCTCTAACTAGAATCTTCAATACTATATTGAATAGGTATGGAGAGAATAGGCAGTCTTGTCCTCTCTTGATTTTGATAGAATTGCTTCGAATTACTCACCATTTAATTGGATATTAGATATCAGCTTGCTGTATATTGCTTTTATATCATATGTGAATATGTAACTTGTATCTCTGCTCTCTCCAAGACTTTTATCATGAAGGAGTGTTAAACTTTGTCATAGGCCTTTTCAGCATCAATTGAGATGATCTCTGTTTTTTTCTTTCATTTTTTTTATGATGGATTATATTAAAAATTTTTCATATGTTGAACCATCACTACATCTCTATGATGAGACCCAATTGCCCATCATGGCATTCTTGGATCATGATCTTGTTTTAGTATTTTATAAAGTTTTATTGGCATCAATGTCCATAAGAAAAATTGGCTCATAATTCTTTTTTTTTCTAAACAGGGTTTCTCAACAGCCATGGAGTCACTCCTGAAACTAACTCTCTAGACCAGGCTAGCCATGAATTCACAAAGATCTGACTGCCTCTGTCTTATGAGTGCTGGGATTAAAGGTGTGTGCCACCATGGCCTGGCAGCCTATAATTCTCTTCATTGGATCTTTGTGTGGTTTGAGGATCAGGGTAACTGCGTCCTAATAAAAAGAATTTGTCAATGTCCCTTCTGTTTCTATTTGGTGGAATAATTTGAGAAATACTGGTATTTGTTCTTCTTTGAAGGTCTGGTAGAATTCTTCTCTAAAATAATTGTCCCTGGGACATTTTGGTTGCGAGACTTTTAAGGACTGCTTCTATTTTCTTAGGTTATAGTTCTACTTAAATTGCTTATCTTATCTTGATTTAATTTGGTATAAGGTATCTTTCAAGCAATTTGTCCATTTTTCAAATTTCCAATTTCTTGAAGTACATATTTTTGAAAAATGACCTAATGCTTGTCTGGATTTCCTCAGTGTCTGTTCTTCTGCCCCCTCTTCTTTTCAGAAATTTTATTGGATACAGTATTTACTATTTTTTTACTTGGCTAATTCTTGTTTTGTGACTTCCAAAAATTACAGATTTCTTCTGTGAATGGTCTAGAATTTTCATTCATTTTCAACCCACAAGTATGCAAAAATTCTAGTAATATTTATTAAAGATGTGGCCAATGCTTTTCTTTATAAAGGTGGTATAAGTTAAAGGACTGAATATAAGGAAAACTAATTCATGTTCACTTTGAAATTACTCATTTTTTAAATAACATTAACTGGTTTTATTTATCAATTCAGTTTTTAACTATTTTCATATCATTTCACAGTGTATTTGATCATTGAACAAAACTGTATTGTTTGAAATCTTAAGTTACTTGGATAAACTAGTTAATTTAAATTATTTCAAATAAGAAACCAGCAGATTTAGGAAATAAGAAACCTCAGGTTCAACAATGTTAATTATGACAGATTGTATTCAGTAAAAAAATTAGTAGTGTAGTTTCTTTAAAGGAAATCAAAGATAGTAGAAATATCTGAACAGAATGCAGCCAGTTGCCATAGTAACAGGAATCCTTCACACTGGTGCTGATTGAAAGGAACAAACCTTGAAAATCAAATAGGCACCAGATGATGAAAATCTTTGGGAATCTTTCTTTTGTTCAACTTTTCATCCTAGTTAAAGATGAAGAGACTGGAGGTCATGCATCCAAGAAGATATCACAAATGAGAAAATTCTTGTGCTTAACTCTATTAGCAGATTGCAGTGTGGAAACAATGAAGAATCCATGAAGGGTAGAAGCTTAATCAAACATTTAAAGTTGACCCAGGATTGTGAGCAGGTTTCTAATTAAACAGTTCCTTTAAACAGACAACTTTTAATACATGACCTGGTAGCATAATTAGCCCCTTCTCTGTGTATAGCATGAAATATTATGAATGGTTAAGAAAGAAGTCATAAGCTTAGTCAGGGAAAATAATCTCAAGGATTTATATTGTAATTTGCAAACATAAAGTATATAAGAATCAAATGTCTTTTCAGAGATATGGGGCATATTATACATCTTATCTAATTAGCATATATGATTTGATGAAGAATGTACTTAATCTATTAGAAAATATACCTTTTTTTGGAAAAAGGTGACAAAATAATTTCTCAATGGAACTAATATATTTTCTTCATTCAAAATGATATAAAAATGATAAAATATAAAAATAAATGCACAAACTGTCTTAGCTCTTAGCTTAATCAGAAATCGAGAAAGGAGTGTGTCAAATTCTCAGATTATTTTTGACACCACCATACCTCAATTTAAAGTCTCTAAATAGAGCATCTCTCAAGAGAGGATGTTCATGGAAAACCAATTTTTGAGTGAGTTTTGACCCTCTGTCTTTGTAAATGTCACAGCAGCTTTAATAACTGGGGATAGTAAAATCAAATTGAGCTTTCTTTAAAATCAAAAAAAAATGAAAGAGTCAAAACTATCTGAAAACAGACCACTAAGTGCTGAATATGTGTGTGTACAGATTTGTAATTAATCCTAGTAATTAGAAGCCTAAAGCATTAATCCAGAAAAGTTGTTCTCGTAAACATGGTCATGATAGTAAGGTTGTTTGGAAAGAGAAGAGAGGTATAGAAGAATAGAAGATTGAGGTGATCCCATCAGTCGGTTGAGTGTTGCTAGGAGATGTTGGGGAAAGTATGAAAAGAGATGTCAGTGTTCAATATTTCTCCTATATTGTAAGTAATTGTTCAAAATATTCCATCTCCAGTGTTCTGAGTGCAAGGAATGAACTGTGAAAATAACATTTTATAAAATCTCATTTCTACCATCCTTTGATGGTTTTTAACCTAAGTGGAAGGGGGCAAAGCACCTGCCATTATCCAGTTCATTATTATTTGTCTTGGCAGAGCATAGCAGAGGGCAGAGGATGGTGGAAAGTTCGGGTGATATCCTGTAATACTGCTAATTTGCAAGGTGTGATACTCAAATATTTTTCCACTTGTTATGTCATTTTTTATAATCCTTCAATGACTGTCACTATCATGCTCTGAAAATAAACTGCTTGCAGTTTATTTTCATTTATTATATTTAAAGTTATATTTAAAGTTAATTATACTTTCATTTACATAACATAATGAGTTAACTATCATACGCTTACTGGTACTGTGAATTGCCACAACAACCCTGCATTTTTAAATACACCTCTGTGTTCCTTTGAAATTCTGACTGTATAATTCCCACTTCATCCAAAAACATTCATGGCATCTTAACTTCCACATTTTATAACTGTCTCTCTGTTCTCGTGAATGTTGTTCTGTTTGTAATTTTGATTAATTGCATCGTTTTTGTTACAAATTGTAGTTTCCCCCTTTGGAGTCACATATAAAGTAAACAAAAACCAACTCACAGATTTTTCAAGACACTATTTTTACCAAGCTAACTTAGAGTTGAAATGAATAACACTAAGACTATTTGAAAAAAAAAACTGTGCGAAATCTATTATTTTATATTATTTATAAAAATATAGATTTAAATTGTATTTCAAATTACCCCACAAGGAAGGATGATGTTTCTCCTAGAGACGGTATATTATCAAATAAACAGGTCAATACCAAATGGGTGATACCTCCCTTTGGGTTATTAGTAAGGGGGTATCCAAGAAAATCTTCAAACAGTACGAGGTATGCATTGTAATTACTCTTGGTTGGCCACCAGAAATTTAGGCGAAACATGATTGGTGAAGACACCACACACTTTGCCATAGGACTTGTAGAAACCAAGCAGCCACAGTAATCTCCCTCCCTGTTAGCCTGCTCTCTTGTTGCCATGAGGTTTTAGTCTGCCTGTGCAGAGATGATGACTCCTAGCCAGTAAGAACTAGGCAAACCATAACTAATGTGTCAACATCTGTCCATTCATTCAGCAATGAGAGAGTTGTATTGGAGAGTAACTGACAATCATTCTGATTAAATTTATTGTCTGATTAGCAGGAAAGAATCATTGCTAGTGTTCCAATCTCATCCTAAACTAGAGGTTAGAGATTGTACAATCTGGGAGAGAACCTATAATTTTGTTAATCAGATATTGTGTCCGACTCCCTTATAAATACTGAGCTCCAAATGTCTGTATTAGTCCAGTTCTCTCCCCTAATATGCTTCTGTTTACAGTAGGTTTAAGTTAACACAGAAAGTCACAAATGAGAAAAGTGTGGCGCATAAGTGACTTTGTGATGCTCATTCACAAAGGGAATCTCTATCACATCCCCAGGGAACATTGTGGAAGATGTGGGCAAAAGATGATGAGAGCCAGGGGTCAATGAGGAGTACAACAAAGCAGTATCTTCTAAGCACTTAAAGGCTATGGTAACCTACACAAGACCAGTACAAGATTATATAGTCGGTATTTCAGTATGGATAATGGTTTTCCCTCAAAGCTTTATTCTTCTTTAAGAAGCTACAGACAGTCCATTCTTGATTGAGGCACATCTGTTTTCTTTAGGAAATGGTACCCCTAGTACGTTGCCTATTATTGGACCCAGTGAGTTTAATGAACACACAAACACAAAAATGCATAAATATATAGTATACATGTGCATGTATAGGGGTGTGTGTGTGTGTGTGTGTGTGTGTGTGTGTGTGTGTGTGAACATGAAGGTGGGAAAGGAATGTGGGGAAGGCAAGCAAGAGTTGGAAAGGGGATTAGGTTTTCCTCATACCCTACTATTTCACTGTACTTTTTACTTTTTCAATAATGTATAAACGCTCATGTCAATAGATTAATATATTTTTTATGTAACTTTAATGTGTATCACTACATTTAGCATCCTCAAAGTATGAATTATCTTATGATTATGTTTTTCACATGAAGAATGTAAGGTCTAGAAATTCTAACATATTGATCAATATTGTCATATGTTAAATTACCAAATAATGATTTCGTCCTGATTTACTTACTCCGCAACTGGCACACACTTCATTGTTTTAAATATGTACAGCTTGTTTAAACAGACTCTTGCAATTTTGTCGTCAAAGATAAACATACTAACAATTCTTTATATTAGTATGATAAGAAAATACTAAGTTTCTGAATATTTGTTAAAAGGAAAAACTGCTCCCAGGAAGAAAAATAACAACCATATATTTTCCTTATCAGTCCTTTACAAGAAAATAATTGGACAACACAGAAAGATACAGTGGGTCACCTCAGAAAAGGACAATGTTTACAAGTCCTGATAAGACCAGTAGTATTATGATCCAGCACCCACCATCCATCATATTTAGAATATAAGCAAGGATAAGATTTGGAAAATGAATATGTTCTGGCAGTGCTGGGTTTAAATTGGAAGAGTTTGTGAGTGCTTTTCACTGGGATTTTTTTTTTCTAAGATCATTTTTTTTTTCTCATTAAAAGCGATTAAACTGTCAGCAGAACAAGGAAGGCAGATGCAAATAACACCAGGTCTAGCATCAGAGGACAGATATTTCTGCAACCAAAGTATAATCCTGGGAGCACTGTGAGCACAGAGCAGTTACATTTGTCTTCTGTCAAAGAGACAGATGAAAGTTTTGGTATGTCCCCTCTTGGTGCTGCTGCTGAACTCTCATAGGGCATAGTTGCCTTGCCGTTACACTAACATTTCATTATTTTATTCATAGCCATATTTCACTCATACCATTGAAACTCCCGGAGAAATCATTTGCCATGTGTTCACATTTGTCTTTCACCAGTAGCTCCATTCCATCTGAAATCGGACAGACTAAGGATATAACACAGGTTTCAGTGCTGACAGTCCTTTCTTTAGATCCACAAATGTTATTCTCTTTAGCTCAGCATAAATAAAGGACAAAGTTTTCAGTCTTACATTTGAAAAAATTGGTTATTTAAATCTGTGATTCCCAACTATATGAAGTGTTATGACCTAACTTTAATAAAGATTTCTGTATAGTTTGTGTTTATTAATCTAGATATTACTACAATTATTTTGATTTGGTTAGTTTGAGATAAATAATTTATAGACTAATTCTGGTATTATCATCAGTGATCAATATTATTCTGTAATGTGTTATTTATTTGAAAGGCAGATTTGATCGTGGTTTATTTGCGAATTATTCCTCTTTGTCTGCATATAAGAAATCAGCTACACAATCCCAAAATATTCAAACTAATGATACCAGTCTTTTAAGAAACAATTTACATGTACTTAATTGTTAATCTCAATGTTGGTGTATGTGTGTTGACATACCCATGCCATTATATGCATGTAAAGGTTAGAGTACAACTTGTGGTAGTCAGTTTTCTTTTTCTCTCTCACCTGTGCCACTGGGATCAAATTCAGGTCATCAGGGTAAGTTACAAGTAGCTGTAAAATGGAGATTGTGCTTTTGGTTCCTGGCCACCGAGACATGAAAAATCACACAAAACTTCATTAATTATATCACTGTTTGACCAATGACACAGGCATATTTCTAGTTGTCTCTTACAATCGTAAATTCACCCATTTCTATAACCTATGTATCACCATGAGGCAGTGGCCTACAGGTAAGTTTCTGGTGTATTTCTCTTTTGACAGCTACATGATATCTCCCCGACTCTGCCCACTCTTTCTCTACATCTCTGTTCAGATTTCCCACCTGGCTTTACTCTGCTAAGTCATTGGCCAAAATAGCTTTATTCATCAACCAATAAATGTTGGAGGGAGAGAGGCCACTTGTTGGTTCCCAGCTGCCTGTCTAACTTAGACCCAAAATAATCACACAGAATCTATTTTAATTAAATCACTGCTTGGCCCATTAGCTCTAGCTTCTTATTGGCTGATTCTTATATTAATTTAACCCATTTCTGTTAATCTGTATATTGCAACATGGCTGTGGCTTACTGGGTAAAGTTCCCAGCATCTGTCTCTGGCAGCTCCATGGCTTCTCTCTAACTTTGCCGACTTTCTCCTAGTATTCAGTTTAGGTTTCCCCACCTACCTCTATTTCCTGCATAGGCCCAAGACAGTTCCTTTATTAACCAATGGTATTCACATCATACATCACCTCCCCTTTTCTGTTTAAACAGAAAGGAAAGTTTTAACTTTAACATAGTAAAATGACATAAAGAGTTATCAAGCAAAAATTCCATTTACAATATTTATATCTGTTTTATCTTTTATCATAACTAAGGAAAACTATAATTATAACTATCTGTCTGTTCAACTCCATCAAAGACTCCAGAAGGATGCAATATTACCTAAATAAACAAGAAGCGAATTGTAAGTAACTTCCAAAACTCTAGAATTAACAAAGACATTTCACTGCCTGGACAGTCACCCAAAGTTCTTCTGTAACATTGGGGCATCCATATTTAGTCTAAAAGCCCATAGTGTCCAGCAGACTTTTCCATGAAGCAGGGAATTTCAAAGACAATTCCACCTATATTGGCAGTTTGTCAGTTAGTTTTCTCTGTGTCCTGCAGAATGTCTGGCAGATTCTTTCATGATGCAGGACACTGATGGAGAATCACACCTTTATTCAAGTTTAGCAGTCATTTCTCTGTGGGTCCTGCATGTCCAGTTCATCAAGCAGTCCAAAAAAGAGAGGTTTCTTGCTCAAATGGCTAACCAACTCCTCTTAGATGTTTATCTTTCTCTTGAAGTAATTGGTGCTGCCAGGTGCAGATGTGTCTCACTGTTATCAAAAGTGTTAAGTTCTTAAAACATTTTAAATGTCATATTCTGTAGTCTTTGAAAGATTTGAAGAATGCTTATCCATGTGAAATACATATCTTTCCATCTAGAAAATCTAACTAACATGACTACAAGCTTGATATCATAGATTATTATCTATTAACCTATATTTCTTAATTATACATGACATTTTTAAATGAGCTACACAAACATAATACCTTAATCAAGATCAGAATAAATATACACAGTACAAGAAAATTGACCTTAAATTTGTATCAATAAACCAAAATCTATACCAATGTAAATCTCTATAGAATATCCTCCTTTAAATATAAACAAACATTTATAAACAATATTTGAAAATATGAGCATAGTTCAGTTCAAACTGCTTCCCGATATTTATTGAGTGAAGTACTTTTTTAGGGGTGTTCATAATGACCATTCAGAGGGTCTTGGTTCATCAAACCACATTAGTCTGGAAGTATTTCATAGGTTCTCATCCTCTGTGGAAACAAAAAAAGAACCTCTTTTGCAAAGCAACTTATCCTTAGACCCATATTTTGAAGACAAGATACCTTTAAAGTATATATGTTGGTTCCTTAGATTGTTCACCATCAAAAAATTCAAAGAAAACATAATAATATACATAATCCATACTCTGTGTACATTCCATTTTTTATGTGGTTTGTTATGCTTTTACTTTAATCCATGACTGTCTGTACTATCTCTTTAAAGACTTTACCATTTTAATACCATTTACTTTTTTATAACTGCCTATATTATTTTTCTTTGCTCTCACAAGCCTACATACATTTACCCAACACTGTGACTCATTTAGAGGTATTTTCCATCTATATTTGTCTTTATTGTATATCACACAGCTGGTCCATGTTGCCAACAATCAAGCCATAGCATGTTCCTCACAAATTTCATTCAAATGCTTGGTCTCCTGAAAAAGCCAGTGATCATGCTGGCAGCATGGCCCAGAAAGCCGGCATTTCAAAATGGCTCAGCTTTTTTTCTTTTGCTACCACAGCAACAACAAAAAAAATAAATAAATGAGATCCCAATTTTTTTACCAAATGTATATAGAAAATGATAATAGAAATCTTCTATAAAACTTTCTTTTATACAATGCAGTTTGATCAGATACAAAAGGGAATATAATCTAGATTTTAATTTTGGGTACTTACCCATTAAGAAAAGTAATATAAAATAAGTGAAAGTTAATAATATAATAGTAGAATGGTGAGCATTTGATTTTAAACTATGAAGAAAATGCTGAACTTAATTTAGGGAAAGTAGACTCCAATGAAGTTATACTTCACATGAAATAGAGATGTGAATTAAATAAAAAAAAATTCATCAAGAGGACATGGGCCACTGAATCAAACAATCAGGGCTTAAATGGGCTCACAGAGATGAAAGTGGCAAGTACAAAGCCTGCAATGGTGTAAACCCTGTCCTCTGTTTGTATGTTGTGATTGATATCTTTGTATTTTTGTGGCACTACAAACAGTTGGAGCAGATGTGTCTCTGATTTTTTTTGCTTTTGAGACTTTTCCCCTCCTATTGGGTTGCCTTTTTTGTCTCAAATGCAGGCTTTTTACCTTGCCTTATATCTCGTTTTGTCATGTTTTGTAGTTGTCTCTTATAGGCCCACTCTTTTCTGAAGGGTGGGGGAATGAATCTGGGGGAGAGGAGACATAGAGGGCTGGAAGAATAGGAGAGAGGGAAATTTTGACTGGGATGTATTATATGAGAGAAGCATCTATTTTTAATAAAAATTTAGAAAAAAAAGAAAATAGTGATCATCAAAGAAAACTAATAGAAATCTCTAGAAATCTTCAACATCCAAAATAATAAGAAAAATATGCTTCACCACATCTAGTTAGTGCCTATCCTTGAACAAGCTCTTATGTAGTACAACTTAATATGGGGGTTTTATGTTAAATATTATTTAATTCTAGACACGCACACAATGAACACAAGTAAGTGGCAGGAGGAAATTATATGGAAAAGCATAATAGATAAGTGGTAACATGAATGACTCAAACTATGTGAAGAGATATTAAAGTTCTCTTAATCAGAAAATCAATATGACATTTTATAACAAATACAAAGGGATTTAGGTCTTGTCAATAATTGGATAAAATAAAGAAAATGAGATATAGTGCAAATGGCTATGTAAAATGTAAAGAGAAAATAAAATTATCAAAGAAAGCAAGAATCTAGATTATAGTAACTACATGCCAAATATTCTTTCTGACCTACAAGATGTTTGGAGTCATAGCCATTTTAGTATTTAAGTTGTACCTAAAATATAGCTATTGCATAATACATGTTCATGTTAGGTTCTAATGTCTTCTTGTAAACCAACAAGTTAGAGAAACTATTGACAAGCAAGACCTTTGGAGGACCTTGATCTATATTTTGTATCTCCAATCTTTCTTTCTATTTCTCCATGGCTGTCTCTCCTGTAACCCCTGAATTTAGTCTATTGTCTTAAGATGTAAGTATCCTAGGTTAAGATTTGGATGTGGTAAAATGAGAGTAAAAGATGGAGAGAATACAATCTAGGCAAGGAATACGAAGAAAGTAATGAACAGAAAATGAGCATCTAAATGAAAGGGGGGCATAAAGTCTTGGGTGGAACATGAATGAATGCTGTCATGGAGCTTTGTAGCTTCAGATTCTAGCTTCCAATGTACCATTCACTGAAGAAAATTTTGAGTAGAGTACATAGAACACACAGGAGGCCAAAAAAAAATAGACTTGCATTTTGTTAAATGGATTTTCACTTGCTAACAGGTGGTACTTTATTTGACAATTCCAGCATCCTAACAGTTCATTCTAATCAATGTTATATTTTACATATCTTTTATTAGCTGTTTAGTGATTTTCATAGATATCAAATAATATAGTTGTAAATCAAAAATTTGCATATTTTAGACTACATATAAGATTGTACATATGCTGTATAGTTTTCAGATGAGATTTGGTGTGTAGTATTTCCATAGTATTGATTTATGTACTCCAAGGCTTCTTCTCACTTTCTAAAAAAGAAAAATACTTACATTTAAAATGTTGAAGCTTATGACCCTTCTGTGACTGTAGCAATTTAGTTTTTTCCCAGTAAAGTTCAGTAACACTATAGGAGTGCAGTAGAATATAGTCAGGAGATCCTGTTATGTAGTAAAGCAACATTAACTGACAGTAGCAAGTCATTTGAAGACAGGCCATATTAGGAACAAATGAAAAAGTAGATTTCAAAAGACATTTAATAACTAACTTTATGGAAGTTTCATCATTTTTGAAGGAAATAGCGATTAAATTAAGTCACTAGAGTAAATAGTAATACAGGAAAACTTTCACAGCCTGGTATTAAATATGCTATACAGTTTGAAAATTAATCAGGCTTGGAAGCTATGATAAATAAAGTCAAACAGATGGTAATGAAGGCAATATTCACAGCCTTCAGTGAATAGTGACATGCAAAATTATTCAGAGACCAGGTAGGCAATGGAAATAACAATTACACTTAATAGCAGACAGCAGTGTGGGCGTGTGATTCCATGTCCTAGGCAGAGAAGCAGATTGCTATTTAAAATCTGTATATTTTTTAAATTGTACAGAATATTAAGTAAGGAAAAGAAAGAAATATGGGATTTATCCTAGATTTACTTGAGTGGAAAATGTATTATTCAACTCAAAAGACAATTGATATATGGTTTATTGTTAAACCTAGAAACTATGTGTTTGAAGTGTTCTCTCCAATGAATGCATTTTTAGCATGAATTTAAATCTCTACCATTACAGTATATGTTCATAACAAAGAGATGAAGTTTATAACTCACGACTTTTCCCATATCCATAGCAACTGTTATAATTATAGTTTTTATTCCTGTGATAAAAATTTGTGAGCAAAAGCAAGTTTGAGAGGAAAGGGTTTGTTTCATCTTGCAGTTTATAGTCCACCCTCCAGAGAGGTCAGGACAGAAATGCAGGGTTAGACTGAAGCATGGTCTGTGAATGAGTGCTGCTTACATACTTTGCTCAGCATACATTTTCTAGCACCCAGAATTATCACCACAGGTGTGGCACTGTCCAAAGTGAGCTGGACCCTCCCACATCAATCATCAATCAAGAGAAAGTGCCACAGTCTTGCTCATAGTCCAATTTAGGGAGGGCATTTTCTGAATTTTCAATTATCTCTAGCTTGTGTCAGCTTGTCATAAAACAAAACAAAAACAAAACGCTATCCAGCAAACTTACATAAAAGGAATGAGGGATAAGACAAAATAACTTTGCTTGTCTGGTCTTTGTATTGTTTTCATAATATATTGATGAAATGGCAGAACAAAACCTTAATTCCAAAAATAAAATTTATGCTAATGATTTTAGCATCTGTATTTTCTGAAAACCCTGTTTACAAAATTTACAAAAACGAGCAGTACTTGTTAATGGTGTTTTAGTAAAAATAAAATGCTGCAGGTCTCTCTGAGAGGTGACAGTGGGCAGGAGGCATGAGACAATGGCTGGCCATGAAGTCAGCTGGTCTCAGACAGGGAGCCTCAGTGAGGCAGCCAGTCCCACAAGGAGCTACAGCTGTGGTGGGTGAAAGACATTAACCTATTAGGCTTGCCATGCAGAGAAAGTGGGTATTTATTTAGTGTGTTATGGAAGGGAAAGGGGCTGAGGGGAGCACGGAGAAGAGCAGAGAGAGGCAGAGAGAGATAGAAAGAGAAATGGGGTTTGGAGGTGAGAGGAGAGGAGCCATGGCAGCAGCTACCTCTTTGGGAGAGAGGCTGAAAGAAAGGAACTCAGGCTGGAAGCAGAAAAAAGATCTGCTTGCCTCAGCAGACAGGGGTGGGGGGAGGGTAGTTGATGGAGCCTGTCTCTTAAAGGGACAGGACAGACCATAACAAATGGTCCACAAAGCTCTTTGCCATGTTGGACAAAGTGTAAATTACCTTTTACAACAGAATTGCACTTTTCTTATTTATCATGGGATCCATTTCTTTCTGTTTTCACTTAGTCAAGATAATAATTAATGTTTCCAAAAAATATTCTTTAGTAAAATAACTTCACTAGAGATTTTCTAAAATCCCACCTTCTCTATAGATATTCCTCAATTCACTATTTTAAATTTCCACAATTGATTTTGTAATGTAATATAAAGTTTGAGTCTCATTATAGACTTTTCATGCAGATGTATCATTAAACACTGTTCTACTATCGTCATTTAATGATATTGATACTATGCTAATGATTGTAAAATAAAGGTTATATGCATTTGTAGTAATATTAACCTAGAAAAACTATGAAACTGATTCAAATGTGTTAATTTTAAAATGATACTTGGTAGATTTCAAAAGTTTAATATGAAGAAATACAACTCATCTTATATACCATATTAGTCATACTTATTAGTTCAATTAGAAATACAGATATGTGGGATAAAATTCACGGAACTAAAATATATTTTATTTATATGTTTTTACTTTTGAAAACTGGATAGCAAATAAGAGGAAATAAAATTGGTATCTCTCATTATCTTTATGTTGGGGAAGGTGACAAATAAGGGAATCTGAAACTCACAATTGTTTAGGAAATATTTCAGTGTCATCTTGAAAGAAATTAAAAGGAATTTCTTATGCTGATATTGTATTTACATCTTAGTTTTATAAGTAACTTAAAAAGTTTACATATTATGCTTGAATAGCCTGTAATTGAACACGTTTTAGCATTCTTATTTAATATATATGTATAGTTCACTAATGAACAGCTGACATTTAATTTTTAGTTTATTACATCTTGTCTACTTGTAGATATACTTAAACATTTAGTTAAAGATACCTTCTATGTCAGTTGATTTTTTTTAAAAACCTCCCATGTTATGTGATATAGTTTGATCTTGAGGCAAAAAACAAGCAATTCATACATCATTTTCTTTGTGTAGACAGTCATTGTCATTAGTTACTGATTTTCAGAAAAAAATTTATCATTTTCTGTTAATGGAATTTGTGCAAGGCTTGGAGGACTTATTCATTCTTTTCTTTCTTTGCTATTTTGTAAAAGACACAGCAGGGAAGCCATCATTTCTAGTATGAAAAAGAAGCTATATATTTTTTATTACTAGGTCCTTCAGAGGGAAATATCCAAATGCCTGAGGCTGCAGTATCTGACACCATGACTGCTCTTCCAGTGGACAAGCAGATCTGTGATGCAGTCCTCTCAGAATGTAACCATCCTGGGACACTTAAGGTTGCCTGACCATCTGCTTGGGTATCATGGCAGAGACCTATTTTAAACTCTTTCTTTCCATTTCCATATTTCTCAAAACAGACATTCCAAAATCCATAAACAAATATCTTAGAGTGTTCTTTCCCCTCAAGGCATTTGAATCAAAAGAGCAATGGATTTAGAATGGAAGACCTAGTTTCTATTTTAGGCTGGGCCACTAATGAGTTCTGTGATTTTGGGAGAGCCATTTAGGCCTGAAAGGAAACCAAATATTTTAAAACAACTGTTTCAAATATAATTGCCTAAAATATTTCATCATTTTACAAAAGCAAATGTTATTTATTACTCTTCCATAGTTTTCTTGGTGTCAATTTATTTTATATAATTCTCATTTTTGAATACAGTCAGAAGATATTTCAGGGTCCATTTTAATATAATTTTATGGTTTAGGAAAACAATAGTATATAAATACTACATCCCTATGGATCTTGCAGTCATGGTAGGAGAAATAAATATCAATCAAATCATTCATGCTCTCATCTCTACACAAATAAACATGACTAATCTTGTGACAAGTGCCGTGAAGTTGTATTACTGAATGATATACAAATAATGAACTTCTATGGATAATAAGAGAGCATACACAGATTTATTCATGGCATTATTTACTTTCAATTTAAAATGTCATACATAAATATTTAAGAAATTAAATAAGGATTTAAGAAATTAAATAACATAATCATACAGTACTAGTATCTATTTAAATAGATGTCTTATGGTTTTCTGGGCATTGTATTAAATTTGTGATTTCGCAGTGATAATGAAACTGAACTTGGTTCTATATACAGCACTTCCACCCTGTGAGAAAATGAGAGAATGAAGTTCTTATTCAAAGATGTCTTTTTCATTTTTTTTGAACTGTTCAAATGCTATTATCCAAAGATAGTCAAGGGAACTAAATCTCAGTATGACAAGCTCCTCCTTAGAGAAAAGGGACCATGAACTGATTATTTTTTATCAGAACACAGCACATCTGGGAGAAACTCTGGAAATTATCTGTGAAAATGTCATGAATCAGGCAAATGTTTAAAGTTTCTGTGCAAGTGTCGAAGGGTTATTCCTCTACATCTAGTGAAAGTCAAAAAAAGTCTCATACCTTGTAACTAACACTCATGACAACTGGAAAGAGGTCACCTTAGGGAAGGACTGGGGGCATCCTTCTTTCTATTCTGATCTTCCAGATAAAGTGCACATAAATTCCTAGGCTGACAGAAGAAAATATAGCCTAGTCTATCAAGAAAAAAAAGGGAAAAAGAGAGAGAAAAGAGCAAATGTTTGTTTCGCCTAGTCAACCCAGTGGGATAGTGTTTGTAAGTGGGACCTTAGGGAGTTGATTCACTTACAAATATTAGAATCCAACTAATAATAATCATATTTTGAAAAAAGAAAACCTGAGAACTTGCTCTCCCCTTCTACCACTTGTGAATGCATATGACAGTCATCTTTGAATCTGCATGCAAGACCACCCCATACATCAAATCTCTCCATGCTCTGATTTTGGATTTTATAGCCTCCAAGAATATGAGAAATGCTTTTAAAAGCTGCCTAGAAAATGTAATTTTTATAGCCATATTAACGAGTTGATACAGTAGACTATGAGCAAAAAACAGAGCCAGTTCTACCTTTGGGCCAAAATAACCCAAAAAACCCTCTTCTTCTTTCTTGTGTTTGGAGTAAGGCAGAAGAACACCCATAAAGGCACTTAGTGATGATGCCACAGTCATCCTGCATCTTATTGGAGGTAGCTTTTACCTGGTCATATGAAAGAGATAGAATAATAAACTCAACATTAACCATAATAAAACACATTATAAATTATATTTCCAGAGAATTTATCCAAATGACACATATGCAAGTAAAAAAAGAGTCTATCTCCTCAGATGTTCAAGCTTCATTTCATAACTATTTTCAAACACTAGTAGTTTTGTATGCACCCTTCCTGCACACTTTCAGTGGGCTTCTTAAAGGGGTCCTGGGAAGGAATTGCCCTAGAAGTAGTTCAAGCAGGCCAAGATTTGGGAGGTTCAAAGTGAATATGGCATCCACTTCATACAAATGCCTTAAAAATGTTCAGATCATGGAACAAGGTGCTGCTTCATGCTCCTTTCTGGGTCATCCATGACTAGTATTTTTCTAGTTACACATTGCTCTGCTAAATAAACCTTTACATAGTTGACTGTGATTCTGAGCAAATTGTGTCTTCCCAGGAATTAAGAACTTCATATAGTAAAACCTTTCTGAGTGATCAATTTGTTTAGCAATTGAACCACTGTATATTTTTCCTCTACACTTGGGTGGATGTTTTCTTAGTATAAACCAACTATAGGTGACTGTGATGGGTGCCACATGGGATACAGAATAAAGAGTTGCTCTTTGCTAATGAGGAGCTCATAGTATAGAGGAGGAAAGACAGAAAAAGAGATTGATTTGAATTGTAACATCTAGAGTTCCAAGATCCAGAAGTGACTCACCCTGTGTTGTGGACAACAGAATATTGTGGGGCTGTTTGTGGTTTGAGCACTAGGTAAGGCCACAGAAAGAACAGAAAATTCAGCCTTTGTGGAGTGTGGCCTGCCACAACCAATGGGGTTTGGGTCCTTGAAGTCTGGGCAGTTGCAGTGATGAAATGAAGAATGACAAACACAAAGATATAAGCATAGTAAATTGGGATCTGGTGGGGTTTTGAAACCTTTGCCACCAGAACCTCAGTGTGCTGGGGGATAATGTTCTTGTACACTGTAAAGATTTGTCACTCGTACTGGTTTAATAGAATGCTGATTGGCCAGTATCCAAGTGTTGGGACCAGCCTGACACAAAAATACCTCTTGCCAAGGTAGAGGCAAGTAAAAATATGAAGATGCAAATAAAAGTAATAAAATGGAGAAATATAGTATAGTATTGGGAGGGAATTCCAGTGAGTACTGAAATTCACCTACAGTTCATTTCCAATTGTTTAAAATACCCCTGACCCCAAAAGGTAGGAGTAAGATAAAAGACTACATTGACATGATACAAGAATATGAACAGACCAATTGAAGGTTGCAAGCTACATTCATAGTTAAACATTCTGTTCCTATAACAAAACAAGTCATGCTCACACCCTAGACCAAAACATTCTGTAGGCAAGCCACTCCCTGGGTGGAATCCAAATTTATCTTCTTAAGGGAACTGGAATTTAGTTGGATCCTTAGACTTTTGTTTGAGGTAAGAAGAGCACATTTACTTCTCTATTGCTGGAGTATGAGGTCTGGCTATTATCCATACCTTTTGAAAATAACACTGAGAGAGCAGAACTCTCTGATTTCAATCTAGGTAGGATATTTGTCTGAGGTAGAAACACAATAACTTTGGAGGAATAGAGGTATGTTCAAACTCTCTGATCTTTGGTCAATGTGATAATGGTCTCATGTTTGGGGCTTCTATAGCCAGGCAAGAAGTTTAGGTGGGGCAACCATATAGGAATTCTGGGAAGAGGAAAGGCAGAGACACAGTAGTCATCCAGAAGCGGAGGAAACAATTTGAGAATGCCTTACTGAGAAGAAGTACCAAATCAGGTGACTAAACATAGATAAGAATTATGGCTTAATTTAACTTGTAAGAAGTAGCTAGTAAAAAGCCTGATCAATAGCCCAAACAGTTTATAATTATTTGGGACTGAATGAATGAATTTGGGAATGAATGGGTATGGGATCAGGTAGGACAGAAACTTCGGTCTACAAATATGGTATAGAAAGCAAGTTGTATATGATGACCACACCGTGGATGTATGCTACACAACAACTTTGAATGCTTGGGAGGGACAGAATTGGAGAAATGGGAAAGAAACTTGAGTCATTTACTAAAGTTATGCAGAGCCCATCAGTGCATCTAATACATAAAACACAAAGGGAGAGGGTGGCTACCTAATCTCAATAGGTGATTTCACGGAGAATAGTCTTAGGCTCGCAACATCAAAAGGGAGGAAGAATCTAACCTAGAACTTAGTATTGCTCACAGTAGTGAATAATCCATAAACAGACAGACTTTGGAGTGATATTTTGTAATTCTTCTTGTGCCTGGATCATATAAACACCATGGGTCAAGACCTTGGAGGTTTGGGTATTGTTGTACTCATGTCAATGACACGCATTCACTGAGAACTTCATTCACTCATGGCGTTCTCTGCTCCTGGTAGGGGCCTTATGAAGGAAGAGACTTCTAGCAGAGGGAAATCTATGGGAAGGACCAATGGGGAGCTGAGATCAGGGTGACTGGAATGAGCACCAGAGTAGAGACATACACTGGGCAGTTAACTGACCAAGGAATAATAGTCATGGAAGCACGGCTCAAGAGGCTTGAACTTAATGGTCTGGTCATAGTGATAGAAGGTTGAAGAAGAGGATGGTAGTTACACAAAGCTGACTTCTTGAAGATGTAACTAGAGCCATGTGGTAGCTGATTGGGAAAGGAAATACTGGGAGTGACCTAGTAGTTAAAGAACAATATCATTGAAAAGAAGGAATGAACAGTGAAAAGCAGCGGATCAGGGGCCCTGGATACAGGCTGAGGTCCTCCTGAGGATCAGTGCGATAAAAAGATAAAGGATGGTAGACAGCAGGCTGATGATCTGCAAAGTCAAGATCTTACAAGCTGGGGGTTGGATAGAAGTCACCACCAAGGGGAACATAGGGCCATCAAAATAACGGTGATCCACAGGTGAGACCATTTTTGCAAAATGTAAATGAAGACTCTGTGTTAAGGAGCTACCATAAGGATATAGAAGCAACAAGCCTCCAGGATTTCCTCCAAAGTAGCAAATGTACATCACAGAGTGGGAACTGATCGAACTGCATTTTACCAAGGGCTGTCCTTTCCATCATCAGCTTCAAGGTTTTCATCATCAGGTTCCAAGGGACCCAGCCCTCAGCAGGTCAGGTAGTGAAAAGGAGGCATGAAGTTGGTAGAGCTACATACACACACAGGAAACTTTTTCTCTGTGGACCAAAGCTTAATTATTCATTTTATTTTTATCTTTCTCTTGCATGTTCTTTTCTGTTATTATTATTTTATTACTTTAAAAAATACCAATCCAAATTCCCACTCCCTCCCTTCCTCCTACTCTCTCCACAAACCCTCGTACCTCTTCCCCCTACAATCCTAAGAGAGGGCAAGGCACCCTGCCCTGTGGCAAGTCCAAGGCCCTCCCTACTACATCTAGGTTTAGCGCCATATGCATCCAAAGAGAACAGGATCCCCAAAAGCTTGTTCTTATTCTGTTCTTTTTCTTTTCTTTTCTTCTATCCTACTATTTTTCTTCTTCTCAGTTATCTCCCTTCTACATATTTCCTGATATTTTCCTTCTGCATCTTTGCTGATGTTTCCCTTCTTCCTCCCTCATTTTTCTCACATCACTTTTATATCGACAAGACAGAAATTTCTATCCAAGGAAAGATTTCCTCACAACCATAAGTTACATATTTTCCAAAAACAAATTAAAATCTTTTCAAGGAAGAAATTACATTATGATCATAAGTTGCATGTTTTTTTAGAAGTCCACAGTAGTTAACCATTTTCCTTTGTACTGATTTTCCCAGCATAACATTTTCACCCCACAGCAATGATTCTCTCATAATAAATTAACAAAATGTAAGCAAGCAAGGTATTCTGTCTAAGCAACTTGTTATAGATTAATAAAACATAAGCAAACAAGGTGTTCTTATCCAATTCTTTCACTGGAAGGCTGCATTTTGCAGTTACAAAGAAAGTATTAATCAATTTATTATTTATCTTAAAAGGTAATCTTATAAAAATCTTAGAAGAGCCACAAATCTAAACTTTTATATATAAAAACAATCAGTCATTTCCACTTTTAGTCTGAAGAGTGCAAACCAACTCATCAACATTTTTTTTATTAAAGCAAATCAGAAAGTTGAGGGTTTCCTGGTATAAGAAATGGGTGCATGAAATTAATCACCAGACCATCTTTAGCAAGAAAGGCACATTAGCTAGTAATAACTGGGCTGACTTTGTTCTTGTTTATTGATTTCAACAAGTCCATCACTCAACTAACGAGTGTGCCTGTCTAAATTTTAAATTGTTCCTCAAAATTTTCTACATTAAAGCCATTAGTAGAACCTAATTTTGCTAACAATCTACATCTCTAAATTCTTTTTAAGGATGGTAGTTGGTTTAATCACTAATCCACTCTAGCAATTATGCTTAGAAAAAGTCAACCACTATTGTTGTAAATATAAGTGACACTGCCCAATGAGGAAATCCCCTTAGATTTTTAATATAACCATAGATGGTGAGGGATGAGGCAGGCATGAGGACAATAAGCAGAGATATGCTCAATAACAGTATGAGGTTCTCAGAACATCTAGTCCTTGGGGATCTAACTCTTCAGTGTGCACCCACTGTGTCTATTGCCGACATGAACAGTGGTTCATTTTTTATGATTTCCAACACTATTTGCTGTTTTTCTCACATGTACCCAGACACCAAGGATGGATGAGAGTTCGAGGATCATTTATGAGAAAGAATATAATTAAGATAGGCTTTCAAGGAAAAGAGTAAAGGATATTTAGAAGGGAAAATGTGGAAAGCATTGTCAATGGTGAAAAAGTTCTGGCTGCTACAGAGGTTATCTTCCAGGCAATAACCAATGATATCCGAGAGTCCCCCTCAGATTGAGAAGTAGCCTAGTTTGCAAAATGAAGAGCAAAAACAATGAAATTTTGTAATGAATAGATGCCATTCTTGGGAATTTCCAGAATATTAATTCTAATCAGAATGACCAGTGTTACATAGAGAAAAATGGGAGGTAGATAATGTTGGTGAACAGCATATAAGATTAAAAAGGAGCTGAAAAGAGATGGCTCAGGCTACTGCTGGAGTAAAGACATTGGTAGTGGGAAAGCACTGAAGATAAATGGGACTGGACTGAGATTTCTCAAAGAAGGACAAATCAAGGAAATGCTGTAAGGAGACTGGGACTGGGGGAAGCCTTCTGCAGCCTTTGAGCAGTTTTGCATATGTTCCAACAGTCACATTTTCTTCATTAATATAGAAACAATAGACATTTTATTGACTTCACTCAATGATACAAGCTGAAATTATCTGCCTAAGAATTTGATATCAAAGTTTTAAAGAGGAGAGGAAATATATGTTAAAATGTTATTCTTTACAACTAGAAGATTTCTTAAAATTGTTTTACATTTATTAATTCAATCATTTACAATTGTGTGTGTGTGTGTGTGTGTGTGTGTGTGTGAATTCAAATTCAGACACTGTGGTGTACTTTTGGATGACAGATGATGGAAACCTTTGGTTGCATTCTCCCAAGTGGTTCCCAGAGACTGAATTCAGCTGACCAGGCATAGTGTCAAACTCTCCTGCTTGGTAAATCATTTCACTGGGCATAAACATGTAATTGCTTAAGAATCTACTTTTAGAAAATGATGGTGCTGACTTTTTTTTAACTGTGTCCAGCAAAGTATATAATTAAAGTAATCAATTCCAAAATGCATTAGCACTTTATAAGGGAAAGTGAAATCAATCGTAATATCTGGAAAGTCTCACAGGTTTAAGCAATAAAATTTCCCTGGTATCCCGACACTTATATTTGAACAACAGATTTCTTAGGATAACTCATGATGGAGGAGAGTTATCTATGTTTCTTTCATTGGTTAATTAATAAAGAAAACTGCCTTGGCCCTTTAAGAGACAGAAAATTAGGTAGGTGGAGTAGACAGAACAGAATTGTGGGAACAAGGAAGTAGAGTGGGGGAGACGCTTCAGGCAGTCGCCATAGTGAGTCTCCATGCTGCTCCTCTCCGAGATGGACGCAGGTTAAGATCTCTCCTGGTAAGCCACACCTCGTGGTGCTACCCAGATTACTAAATATGGGTTAAAGGAAGATGTGAGAATTAACCAATAAGAGGTTGAAACTATGGGCCAGGCAGCGTTTTAAAAGAATACAGTTTCCGTGTAATTATTTCGGGTGTAAAGCTAGCCAGCGGCCGGGTGGCGGGGCGCAGCCCCGCCGCTTCACACTACAAACTCATGTAAATTGAATTATACCATACATTGTATTGTGTGATTGTCTTTTTTCACGTACTATATTGCTTTCAAGATTAATTATGTTTCTTGATTCTTGTTTTATATTTGGTGCATTGATACTCTGAGACCTTGGCTTTCAGATTCACATTATATATCTTCTCTAATAATTCTTTTTTAATATTGTGTCTCTTATGTTTGACTGTTATACCAATATTTTCTCCTGCTTTTTGTTTGTTGTTTCTTACGTTACATTAATGAAAAGTTTTGACAGTCACCTTCTCCTCTCTATTAGTATAGTCACAGAGAATGGTGTGAGGAGTTTTCTGTATTTTAAAGTACCTCCTTTGTTCTGAAGCATCAGCTATAGTTGGTTGCACATAGAAGAAACTGAATGGTTTAAATGGATTTTCAAGGATTTTCGTTCAATTTTAGTACCATCTTGTGAAGTGAAACACTCTTATTAATTAGTACCTTCCTTGGCTGTATTGGGGGCACTGAGAGGCAAGGAAAGCATCTTAGCATGCTGTCACACTGTTTTATTTGCTTATTTAGAATCAATGTAGGAGAATTATATATTTAGAAGAATCCTTATCCAGTATTTCCCCCAAATTGGAATACAAACTTTCATGCATTTTCAAAACTATTATAGTTACTTTAAGAAATATAAAAAATAACCTTATAAATAATTTATCAAATTTTTCATGCCGCTGTTCAAGGTTTCTTGATTTTTGATATTTTAAGCATGAATATTGAAGATTAGAGTACACTTTTCAGATAGAAGTTACAGGTGATTTTATATGTGCTGTATTCTCTATTGCTGTCCAAAAGAGACACACAGAAACCAAATTATTTAAATTACTGATAGTAATTACATTTCTAGTAATCTATGTATTGCCTCCTGGCTTACACTTACCAGGTAACATTCTGGCGTCTGTGTCCAGCAAGGCTACATGCCTTCTCTCTCACTCCTCCTTTCTTCCAGAACTCAGCCTAGCTTTTTCCACCTACCTCTATTCCTTGTGCAGGCCCAAGAGAGTTTCTTTATAAATCAATGGTTTTCACAGCATACATCACCTCCCCTTTTATGTTTAAATAAAAAGGAAGGTTTTAACTTTAACATAGTAAAATTACATATAACAAAACAATTATCAAGCAAGAATTACAGTTACAATAGTATATCTACTTTATCTTTTATCATAAATAAGGAAAACTTTACAACTATAAATTCTTCAACTCCATTAAAGACTCCAGAAGGATTTAATATTACCTAAATAAACAAGAAGTGAATTGTATTTCAACTTCCAAAACTATGTAAATGACAGAGATATCTTGCTTCCTGGACAGTCACCCAAAGTTCTTCTGTACCATTGGGGCATCCATCTTCACTCTACAGGCCCATATTATCTGGCAGATTTGTCCATGAAGCAGAAAATTTCAAAGACAGTTCCACCTATATTGGCAATTTGGCAGTCACTTTCTTCTGTGTCCTGTAGAATGTCTGGCAGATTCTTTCATGAAGCAGGAACCCCGAAGGATCATATCAAATTTAGGTAAGTTCAGCAGTCATTTCTCTGTGGGTCCTGAATGTCCAATTCATCAAGCAGTCAGGCAAGAACAGTTTCTTGCCCAAGTGTCTAACCGTATCCATGAGGAGCCTTTTTGAACCCATGATTCTCTTGAATTATTGGTGTTTCCAGAAGCAGTTGTGTCTCATTGTCATGAAAAGTCCTAAATTCATAAATATTTTACATTCCATATTCTGAAGGTCCCTGAAAGATTTAAAGACTGTCTATCCAACTGATACATCTCTGTCTACCTACAAAATCTAACATGACTACAATATTGACAGTTATAGATGATTATCTATTAACCTATATTTCTTAATTTTACATTACATTTTTAAATGAGGTACACAAACACAATACCTTAATCAAGAAGAGAAATAAACATATAATAAAATTACCTTTAAAAATTATCAACAATATTTGGGAATATAGGCATATTTCTTCTCCAAACTGCTTCCTGCTGTTTATTGGGTGAAGTAATTTTTTGAGGGGTGTTCAAGGCAACCTTTCAGTGGGTCTTGGGCCATCAAACCACATTGGCCTAGAAGGATTCCCCAGGTTCTTATCCTCTGTGAAAACAAAATAAAAACTTCTTTTCCAAAGCAACATATCCTTAGACCCATATTATGAAGACAAAATACCTTTAAAGTACGTATGTTGGTTACTTAGCATCTTCACAGTTGAAAAATTCAAAGAAAACACAATATACATAATCCAGAATCTCTGTGTATATTTCATCTTTACCTGGCTTATTTTTTCTTTACTCTTTTTAATCTATGACTGCATTCTGTCTCTTTAAAGATTTTGTTTTATTTTTAAGAATTATTTACTTCTTTTTATAACTCTCTATACTCTTTTTTTTCTTTCTCCCAAGTCTATGTACATTTATCTAACATTGTGAACCATTTAGAGGTCTATATCTATCTTAATCTCCCCTTTAATGTATCTGTAATTCTTTACTGTTCAGGAGTGCTTCTTAAAAACTTAATCTGTGTCATTGCTAGGAGAAATATGGCATTGTCAGCTTTCTCTACCCAGTCTAGCATGGCACAGTTGTTCACTACCTCTTAGAGCCATGCACACTGTCCCATCTCTAGACACACAGCTGGTCCATGTTGCCACCAAGCAAGCTGTATCACGTTGCTCACAAACCCTATTCAAATGCTCAGTTTCCTGAAAGGACCAGAGGTCCTTCTGGCAGCATAGTCCAGAAAGTCGGCATTTTAAAACTGTGCAGCTTTTTTTTCTTTGACTTCTGAATCAAGAAAACCTTTCTTAAAGGAGTTGTGGCACACCATCAGGAAACAGCAAGAAGCTGTGTTAAACTCTGTTTTTTGTGTGTCTTTCTAGAATTCATTTTTTAAATTTTTTTCTGTTTATTTTTTTATTAAAAATTGCCATCTCCTCCCCTCCTCCTCCCACTTCCCTCCCCTCCCCTCCACCCATACCCCCACTCCTTCCCTCTCCAGGCCAAAGAGCCATCAGGCTTCTCTATACTATGTTGAGTCCAAGATCCTCCCAAGTCCCTCCAGGTCCAGGAAGGTGAGCAACCAAACTGACAAGGCTCACACAGAGCCTGCACCAGACTGAGCTCCCAAGGTCCTGATGAGGAGCAGAAGGAGAGAGATCATGAGAAAGAAAGTCAGAACCATGAGGGATGCGTTCACCCACTGAGACAGCGGGACAGAACTAACGGGAGATCACCAAGTCCAGTTGGAATGGGACTGATGGAACAGGGGACCAAACCGGACTCTCTGAAAGTGGCTGATGGTGGAGGATGACCCAGAAGCCAAGGGCAATGGCGATGGGCTTGGTCTCTAGAATTCCTTTTTAATCTTTATTAGGTTTTTACATGGATTTAGTCCATCATGTTGAAACCAGTTTGTTGAAGGAGAGGCTGCTCGTTGGTTCACAATTGCTCACAGAAACCATATTATTTAAATCACTGCTTGACCCATTAGCTCTAGCTTCTCATTGGCTTACTCTTACATCTTAATTTAACCATTTGTAGTAATCTGTGTATTGCCATGTGGCTGTGGCTTACCAGGTAAAGTTCCAGCATCTGTGTCCAGTGAGGCTACATGGCTTCTCTCTCACCCCTCTTTCTTTCTCCCAGCATTTAGCCTAGTTTTCTCCATCTACCTCTATTCCCCGCACAGGGCTAAGGCAGTTTCCTTATTAACTAACAGTATTCACAGCATACAGAGGGGAATCCCACATCAAAAACTACATTTAATTAAGTCAGAGCAAAAATGTATCTATAGTTACTAAAATGTACCTGATAAAAATAGGCTATGCTCAATCTAAGACAGAAAATAACTCATTAGGAGAATCTTTTCTCTATTTCTATGCCTGAACAATGATGAAGGAGGCACTACTTTGTAATAGTAATAAACAACCCTACACGAAGACACACAGGAAGCTAAGGAAAGCTGAGAGCAGAAGAAACAGTCTTAAGCATGGAAAAGCACACCAAAATTGGTTGTACAATACAAATCGTCCTCTACCAAATCACACATGTATATAAATAACATTATACAGACAAAACAGGTTATATTTAATAATATCTATATGTACAGAAATACATTTATGTATCTTACAACAAGTAATAAAGTTAGGAAATAAATTTGAAAGAAGAGAGCTCTATAAGAAGGTTTACAGGAAGAAAAATGAAGGTAAAAATAATATAATTCCAAAAAACTAAAAGTAATAATTAAAAATTTATAAAACACCATTGATTTGTATGAAGGGCTATCCCCATAAAAGATGGATCTCTTGAGAAATACTTAAAATGGTATTATATTGGAATAATAAAAAACAAATTTGCTTTATGTAATAACAAAAATTTCTTATGGTATTTGCTATTAATGATGTTTGCTTACTTAGCTTAATAAACATAATTTTTGGGGGGCCAGAAAAAATACTCTTCAGAAAACATAAGTCCAGAATCCATTGTTATTATTATAAGTCATTTTAACACAGAAGAACAGGTAGGCAGTAGTTTGCCTGTGGACTACTGTACTCTCTGTTACCATAGACCCAACTCTAAAGATCAGCCATAGCACTGGATCAAAATAACAGTTGCATCTCTCTTCTGCCTTCAGTTTCAGACAATTCAACCCTACCCCTGCCTTTCTTACCAACCTTTTTTATGACACAACCTCAAATTTAGGTAGAAATTCCTTGTTCAAGCACAGGCCACATCAGCTAGAAGACTAGGCAGGCTGTCTATCTAAAGGCCTTCCTCACTGTTTCTTATACCTCAGGCAAAATTCTCAAGACCATCCCTAGTGCTGTAACAGACCCTCCCCTGACCTCCACCTCCACCAGCTTCCATCACCAGCAAGCATCCTCTGAAAACACATCAGCCGTACATGTCAGTAAAACAGGAATCACTAAACCAATACACCCCCTGAAAGTACAAAGAAGAAGCAGAAAGCAAGGAACAAGACACTTCAACAACAAAGACAAAACCAGAAATCAACAATTAGACCTATCTCTAATTGCCACAAATGCAGATGTCTATGTGACAGTGTTCACACACAAAATCAAATGCAGCCAGGGCGATAATCTCCACTAGAGTCCAGCTATCCTATGACAGCAGGATCTGAATATTTCAATCATGCCAAAGAACAACAAAAGACCTTAATACCAACTACATGATTATGATAGAGGTGCTTAAAAAGAAAATGAATTAAAGAAATACAGGAAAATACAAACGTGGAGGAAATTACAAATCTTTTAAAGAAATCTATATTACCCTTTCTTTATCCCAACGATCCCATTCCCCCAAGCTCTCCCCATCCTCCCCTTCACACTTTTCTCTCCCCATCTCCCTTTAGCCCCATCACACCCCACCCCAAGTTCCCAATTTTTGCCTGGCAATCTTGTCTCCTTCCAATATCCAGAGGATAACTATATGTTTTTCTTTGGGTTCGCCTTCTTACTTAGCTTCTCTACGATCACAAATTATAGGCTCAATGTCCTTTATTTATGTCTAGAAACCAATTATGAGTGAGTACATCCCATGTTCATCTTTTTGGGTCTGGGTTGCCTCACTCAGGATAGTGTTTTCTATTTCCATCCATTTGCATGCAAAATTCAAGATGTCATTGTTTTTTTTACCACTGAGTAGTACTCTAATATGTATATATTCCACACTTTCTTCAACCATTCTTCCATTGAAGGGCATCTAGGTTGTTTCCAGGTTCTGGCTATTACAAATAATGCTGCTATGAACATAGTTGAACAAATGCTTTTGTAATATGGTAGGGCATCTCTTGGATATATTCCCAAGAGTGGGATTGCTGGTTCCTGGGGTATGTTGATCCCTAATTTCCTGGGAAACCACCACATGGGAGCAAGGAAGTATATATCTTAATTAAGGGAGCCATTTTAGGGTTGGCAAAAGACTTGACTCTAGATGGGTTCCCAGGTGTCCAGGGAGATGTCCCCAGCTAATTCCTTGGGCAGCTGAGGAGAGGGAGCCTGAAATGGCCTGATCCTATAACCATACTGATAAATATCTTGCATAACACCATAGAACCTTCATCTGACGATGGATGAAGATAGAGACAGAGCCCTACATTGGAGCACTGGACTGAGCTCCCAAGGTCCAAATGAGGAGCAGAAGGAGGGAGAACATGAGCAAGGAAGTCAGGACTGCGAAGGGTGCCCCACCCACTGAGATGGTGGGGCTGATCTAATTGGAGCTCACCAAGGCCAGCTGGACTGGGACTGAAAAAGCATGTGATAAAACTGGACTCCCTGAACATGGCGGACAATGAGAGCTGCTGAGAAGCCAAGGACAATGGCACTGGGTTTTGATCCTACTGCATGTACTGGCTTTGGAGGTGCCTAGCCTGTTTGGATGCTCACCTTCCTAGACCTGGATAGAGTGAGGAGGACCGTGGACTTCTCACAGGGGAGGGAACCCTTACTGTTCTTCAGACTGGAGATGGAGGGGGAGGGGAGTGGGGAGAGAGGGAGGGAAATGGGAGGCAGGGAGGAGGCGGAAATATTTAATTAAAAAATAATAAAAAAGAAATCTAGATTAAAAAATTGATGGAAATGAATAAATCCCTTCAAGAAAGCCAAGAAAAAAAATTTATAAAACAAACAAAACTTTTCAAAACTTGAAAATGAAAGCAGAGTAATAAAGAACCACAAGTTTAGGAAGTCCTTGAATGGACATTCTTAGTAATCTAAACAAGAACTATAGAGGTAAACGTCATCACCTGAATACAAGACATAGAAGAGAGAATCATGGCATTGAATATTGTTAGAAGAAATGAAAACATAGGTCAAAGCAAATTCTAAATAAAAAAATTATTGACACAAAAAAGTCCAAGATATCTGGGACACTAGATACAAGATTAGCAAGAACAAAAGCAAAATTATGTCGCCTTCCTCTACACAAATGACAAGAACTGAGAAAGAAATCAGTGAAATAATACCCAAATAGTCTCAAATAATTTAAAATATTTTGAGAAAATTCTTACCTAGCAAAAGAAAGACTTGCATGAGAAAAAAAGTCACATATTTTAAGAGAGGTTGAAAACACAACCTGTTTCCTAAAATATGAATACTTTTACTATTACAGAAGTACAATCAGTCAAAATTTCTGATATATGAAGCTTGTGAAGAATATAAAACAGTGGCTAGAATCTGTGTACTTTATAGGACCATTGCCTATCTCCAAATTTTTGAAACCCCCAATATAAGTGAAATATAAATATAAAATAATATATTTCATATAAATTTGATAAAAATAATTGTTTCATTAAAATGTCATTAAATAACAAAATTGGGACACATAGAATAGTAATTTTAAATTGATGTTAATTAATTTAATATTAAGATAATTTGTTTTTTTCTACTATAGTAAGCTATATTATATAATTTATGTATTAAAATTATGGTACCAAAATTGTGCACTTGTGCTGTACTGGCAAGTCTAAAACAATGAGCATATGTAGCTGGTCCTGATTTACTTTATGTGTAAGTTTTCACTACACAATATGATGATGTATTTTGCAACATATTTTCTTTCCTTACTGAATGATGTAATTCTTGGTGGAACCTATTTAGTCTTGTCTCTCTGCTCTCTGCATTAGTAGGGATTTGCTCTCTCTCATGTATTCCATGGACACCTCCTTTGGTATTAACTTCACATTATGTAAATAGAAATGTTTCTTAAAGTGCTTGAACCAATCTTTGCTCAGAAAATTGCTTGCTTTAAATGTTATGCTGGTATCTTTTGCACCTGTGGTTATGCGGAAATAGTTTTTAATGGCTTCTGGCTTCTTAAATTATATTTCCAACCAGAATCCCATATTCCCTATGCACATCTTCACACAACACATTCATTATCTTTTCAACTGTCATGAATAATTCTCTTTCCAACTATGTAAATTTCTGGCACTGACTCTTACACAATATAAAAAAATCTTTATTTCCATATGAAGAACATAGAGTTAGCTGAGTATCATCCCTCACAGGGGCGTTTATAGCCTACCTTAGTTTTGCAAATGTCATTTCTTTTTGATATCATTCAGTAAATGAAATTTGAGTTTACTAGCTGCTCAATATAATATATCACTGCTTGATTATTTTAAATCTAGGTTAGGACAGAATGACTAGTAAGGTAGTATAGAAAAAGCATATTGAATCATTGTTTTTGTTCAGGTTTAATTATTAGATAAAACAATATCCTTTTTCATTCTTAAATGAACCTGATAAAGATACAAATAAGACTGTGCATGGGTATTGTGCATGGGTATAAAGGCAAACACATCAGAGCATTTTTAGTCCTTGCTGCATACTAAAGTGCATTTTAGTTTCTCTGCATATGAAAAGTTTGGATTACTGTATTTAAAACATTCCTTTTACATATGTTGGGAAGATCAAACGTGTTGCCAAACATTCCAGTCAAAGGAGATACATGGGTAAGAAATGTTCTGTTTCCAGAATGCATGGAATTACCTAGCAATGGAATCTACTGTAGTAAATTAATAAAGTTACTGCCAATTTTCAGCTCATTTGGGCTTTACATTATTGTAACTTTGACTCAAAAGTAAACTATTTTTCTCAAGAAAATAAAGAAAGAAAAAGAACCACCACCACCAACAACAAAATCTCACTCCAATGAGTTAATAGAATTCATAACTGGCTTAATATAATCATCTATAGTTTTGCTGAAGATTCTTTTGTGCTCCAAATCAAGAAGACCAATCTCCAAACATCTTACAATGAAAAAATTATACTTTTAAGTTAAATGGAAACATAACAATAAGCATATAAAACTTAGAATCCGCTCTTTTTTTCTGGAATACTTGAACAATGTATATTCATTCCACGTGGAACAAAAGTGGGCAGGAAACTTAGCAAAACTGCACATATATTACTTAAATTCTGATTCATGCCTCTTCCCTTACCCTGTCCACTAACTTATGATTTCTTCTCATTTGTGTAAAACCTTCAGAGTAATTACTGTTCCTTTAAGGACTAAAGAATGCATCTGATCCAAAGCTCATTCACTGTCTTGATTTATTTCCTCTCATTGACAGTATCTACAGGTTCACTGAGTTGGTGACTATCAAAAAAGGCTGGTCCTTACTTCTAGAAACTTCCTACATTATATATTTTCAATGTGTCTTCTCTTCTTTAGCACCAGTGAAGGAATTTCACGCAACTTTAAATTCCTGTTACATCTCTGTAAGTGGCATGCATCATTGCGTTGCTTTTACAATAGACCATGCTACTGGAATGACTGGTGCTGTTTTTCTAGTGCAAGTACAATAAGCAATATCCTTAATAACATCTTCAGGACCCGTTGCACAAATATTTGTATGAGTGTGATATAGACAGCAAAATTCTGAAAATTCTTACCTAAAGTTTCTCTAATCTGATTATATATATATTCAGTCAAGTATTGTTGAAAAAGGTCTTGAAGGTGCTATTTAAACTGTATTTTTATATATGGGTGTACTTGGACTCTCCTTTGTGGGACTGCTAGCTCCAAATATTAGCCTTCATAGGCTTCTTCCCAACTAACTCTTATAACTTAAATTAATCTGCTTTTATTAACCAGTTTTGCTACATTTTTAACCTCTTTTTTTATTTTGTATGTCTGATTTGTTCTCTATCTTGCTGGTGTCTCTCAGAAGCCTAGATTCATCTCCAATTGTCTCCCGAGACGTCCTGTCTATTATCTCCTGCCTAGCTATTGGCCACTTGACTTTTTATTAAAATAATCAGAGGTACTTTGACAAAGACACATCTTCATACTGTACAAAGAGATTATCCCACAACACCTGGGTTGATGGCATTTATCACCCAAGTGAAGAGATTCCATATAAAATATATATAACCCAAATAAATGTTTAATGGGTATGGTTGTTACACTCGAATTCTAATGTAGAAAGGCAGCCACAGGGATTATGAAGAGCAGGTTGTCAAGAGACTGGCAATATCAGCAAACTATAGTTTTGATTAATTACATTAAAAGCTATAGTTTTAATTTAATTTTTTTAAAAGAAAAAAATATCTTTTTCCATTGTACATACCAATTACAGTTTCCACTCCTTCCCATTCACCTACCCCCACATCCACTCCTTGAAGGGTCCAAAGCCCTCCCTATTATATCTAGGCTAAGCAAGGTATCCATTCAAAGAAAATAGATTCTCAAAAAACTAATAAAAGCAGTAGGAATAAATCCTGGTGCCACTGCTAGTGGCTCCATAGTCTGCCCAGCCATACACTGTCATCCATATTCAGAGGAACTAGTTTGGACCTATGCTGGTTTCTTCCCTGTCCAGCTGGAGTTGGTGAGCTCCCATTAGCTCACTTAAACTATTTCAGTGTGTGTCCCCATCATGGTCTTGACTTCTTTGCTGGTATTCTCACTCCCCCGACTCTTCAACTGGACTTTGAGATCTCAATCAGTACTCTGCTGTGGCTTTCTGCCTCTGTTTCTATCAGTTGCTGGATTGCCTGGCAAAATTGGGAGCATGAGGCTGGAGGGAGAAGGAAGGGTGGGAGGGGAAGAGGAGAGGAGAAGGTCAGATGGGAGGAGAACTTGAGGCAACAGGATAGATGAGATGGAGGAAGGACAGAAAGCAAGGAAAGAGATATTCTGACTGAGCGAGGCATTGTGGGGCTAGCAAGAAACCGGACACTAGAGAAATTCCCAGGAATCCACAAGGATGACCCCAGCTAAGACACTAAGCAATAGACGAGAGGGTGCCTGAACTGGCCTTGCCCTGTGGCCAGACTGATGAATATCTTAAACATCACCAAAGAACTCTATCTTAAATGAAAAGAAAAGAAAAGAAAAGAAAAGAAAAGAAAAGAAAGGAAGGAAAGAATAGAAGGAGGATCATAAAGAAATATATTCCAGATATCAACCTTGGGTCTCCACAGGTATGTACCCATCTGCAAACACATATGTAATCACATAAATATATACATTGACAGGAGAAAAAAAGAAATGTTTATCCAGATTTCCATATGTGTGAAGTCAAAACAGTAAAGCAGAGGTGAATTCAGCAGAGCCCTTAGACTGCAGCAAGTGAGAACCGAGTTTTAAGAGTGAGTAGTTGGAATTTGCAAGCTATAATATCAGAAAATAATGAAGTTAAAAGGAAAACTGCTGTAGAAATCTGTACTGTGTTCCCTTGAGTCTTGCTAAACAGTGATCTTGCACATACCTGAATTAACTACTTGAAAAGTTCAGGAAAAGAATGACAGAGAAATTCTGGGACTAAAGGATCCAATAACTCATCTAGGGCAGGGTGAGGTTTGAAACTGAGCCAGAAATGGTCAACCCCTAGGACTTGTGCCTGCTTTCTCACAGAGGTAGAGCTTCCTATAATATTAATCTAGCTGCCACTAAAGTAGAGGTTAGACCTCTAATGCTAGTTTTCTGTTGTGGCTCGATATTAGGTCTTAAACAGCACACAGTGATTCTCTTTAGAGGCCTGATGTAAAAGATCAAATCCTTAGGCTGTTTGCTTCTTCGTGAGTCATTTGACTTTGGCTTGCAGGTGGGCTGCTTTTCTCTGTGACCTTGAAGAGCTTCTCGTCTCTCTGCACATCTTTGGTTTTTACTCTTATGGTCTAAATGTCTTTTTTCTAGGCGGACATTGGACAGATTGGATTAGAATGCAACTTCAGGACCTTTCAATTTAATCACTTCATGAAAAGTCTCATCTCCAGCATAGTAGTTTTCTAAGATACTTGACTTTAAGGAATAATACATAAATTTGAGGAGACATGCCCTCCTAAAAATAAGCTCTAAAGTCATTGAGTTAATTTTTGATAATATTAAATGAACCAGAAAATGTTAAATATACTTTAAGGAGAACAAAAAGTTCACAAATTGGATAATGTAACATCCCTCATGTCTAGTGATTGTTTAAAGTATACTAGATATGCAAATAATCTGGGAAAGTACCCTAGAGCAAAAAGATAAGACATAAAAGAAGCAGAACAATGGAGATGATGATAGACTTTTAAAAACAAACTGTAATCAGTATTTTTTCAGTCTAGCTTTAGGCTGACATAGCATCATAACATTAACAAGACAAGAAATTATGTGTGAAGGTGTTTAGAGATGAAATTTTATAAGATATTAGATGAAAGTTTGCTAAGTAGAAATCACATAAATTGGGCATACACAGAATGAGATGAAAATATTTAAATATGCAAATAGCCGAAAGTTTAAATTATACAAAAGAGTGCATAAAAATTGATACATAAATATAGAGAATAATTCTGACAACTGCTGTTAAACATCATATGACCCAGTAAACACTTGAATCCTGGAACACTGGACCATTAGAATAATATCCTGTATCACAGAGTGAATTGCTAAAGAATATTAAAGACACCCAGCACTGAGTTTTCAGATATGATTAAAATATAACAGACAGACAAGTCACGGATACCGAAACAAGTGAAACAACAAACCTTACAAGAGAAAAGAAAATCTAATCACAGGGAAGGAAAATGATATAGATATGCAGATGAATACAGATGAGAGTCGTTGCCTACAGTAAGACACTTCAATAAAATGAAAGTGAGGTAGGGAGGGAAGAATGTTAGAAAGGTACACACAGTCATATGTATAAAGTGCCACAATGAATCTCATTACTTTTATATTAACTAAAAGTTATTAAAACTCCCCCAAAGAGAAACTAGAAATAACAGTAAGAACTAGCTAGGAGTTACGGTAAGTGTTGGCAAGTTGCTAAGACTTTTCTTTGTGTACTTTAATCCCAGAAGTGGTGGTTGATGCAGTCAATTTAGAAAGAAGAATCTCATATTTCAAATGGGTTCAACCTTTAAATTCTACTGAAGCTTGTAGTGACAGATATGATTGGAACCCTGACATTTGTGTTTTAAACTAAGGGTAGGATGGACAATGGAAGCGTGAAGCAACACAAACATTCCTTTCCCCGAGTTCCTTCAAAGAATGGTCACATCAGCAGAAAGTAAGTAAGGCATGGTGCTTTAAAAATGTCCTATGTGATATATTTAGTAAATAATGCCAAATTTATTCAATGTCAGATTTCAGTTATATTTTATTTGTTTATTTGAATATTTATACAATTAAATTTTGAAACATATAAAGGTATATGGCAAAACTCAAAATAGCATTATTTATAATAGAGAAAATAATAATCTTTACAAGATAGATCCAATATGTTTAAAACCACAAATCATAAAAATATATTCTGAATGTGTGTTTCTATAATTCTTGTGCTGGAAGTGTAGAAATGAGATGAAATCACTAATTTTAACAATTTAAAGTCACATCCTAATGAGTTAGAGAAGCATCGCAGACATGAAATGCAAGAAATTTATTTTTATGTATTTAATCAAGAGCCTCCTCTCCAGCCTTTATATTGAAGCCTGTCTAAACATTAGATCAAAAACATTTTCCCCAAAGCAGGGCAACCTTTTAGATGTGATATTTGCATTCCATGGGAGATTAGTGCAGAAACCTTGGGATTTTTCTGAGCATTTTGTAAAGACTGTTTTGAAGGGCCCAGTGTGCATCACTGCATTTCAGGTGACACATTTCACACTCTCTCATGAATTAAATATTACATTATGCCCACATAATTAAATATCACAAATATGCCCACATTGTAACGATGCAATCCCTGAAGCCACTTGGTGAGCAGTTCACCCAGTAGTCAGAAAGAACACAGGAGAAATGTGTCACGATATCAAAATTAATGATGTCCTTTATCTCCCGAGAGAGTATAACAAGGATTGCCCTCCTCATAACACTGGAAAGTATCTGTTATGGTATTCTGTCAGCATTATTCACTAAACAGTAATGAATAAAGAGTAATGAGATAGTAAAAACTCTATCTCAATGACAATGGGTGCATTGAATCAATGGCAATGAGAGTCTGAAAATTTATCTTTCACTTTTATTCAAGTTTTCAAAACATCAAAGCTAAATTTACAGGGCAGAAAGCACAAAATCAGTTTGAAATGTATGTTTTAGATTATTTTGTTGTATTACTACTAAGACTATAAAACATAAAAATAATATTCAATCTTAATTTAATATTTTATTTGGTTCTTAAGGCTAGGCAGAATAGGAATTTCACTGGTGTGTCATTTAGAGTTATAATTTTAAAAGTTGTTCTTATTGAACTCTATATCAAATAGAAAAATGCAAATGTTTCATATGTGTTAACTTTCGTGTCCCCATTTCTTTGCTTAAGGACCAAGAGTACATCAACCATGAAAAGCCACTCCTAGGACTAATATTTAGCAAGGAAAGTTAAGTGAGGGCAAACATAGAGAATGGAAAGTTTTGAGTTCATTCATTTTTCATTTCTGTGGAGTTGTACTGTTTGGTAATCACATGCAAATGCATTACTTTGTTATTCATTTAAAGATAAACAGATGGTAGGATCATGAACTACTTTTTATCATATTAATTTTCTCTTATATAATAAAGTTTTTTTTTCTCATGGTTTTTTTTTATATTTAAAAATTTCCATCTCCTTCCCTCCTCCTCCCCCCTCCCTCCCCTCCTCCTCCCCCTTCCCTCCCCTCCTTCTCCCCCTTCCCTCCCCTCCCCTCCACCCATACCTCCCCTCCCTCCCTCTCAAGGCCAAGGAGCCATCAGGGTTCCCCACTCTATGCTAAGACCAAGGTCCTCCCAACTCCCCCCAGGTCCAGGAAGGTGATCTAC
Organism: Arvicola amphibius; assembly: GCF_903992535.2. NCBI lineage: Eukaryota > Metazoa > Chordata > Mammalia > Rodentia > Cricetidae > Arvicola > Arvicola amphibius. The sequence continues at coordinate 32,848,752 of NC_052047.1, read as the reverse complement.
CAAGCTGAGAAGGCTCCCACAGAGCCCGTCCATGCAGAAGAATCAGAGCCCAGCGCCAATGTCCTTTGCTTCTCAGTCAGCCCCCGCTGTTGGCCACATTCAGAGAGACGGGTTTGGTCGCATGATCCATCAGTCCCATTCCAACTGGAGTTGGTGATCTCCCATTAGTTCTGTCCCACCGTCTCCATGAGTGAACGCACCCCTCACGTTCCTGACTTTCTCCCTCATGTTCTCGCTCCTTCTGCTCCTCATCAGGACCTTGGGAGCTCAGTCCAGTGCTCCAATGTGGGGCTCAGTCATCTTCCCCATCTGTCGCCAGCTGGAGGTTCCTTCACGGTCCTGACTTCTTTCTCATGTTCTCTCTCCTTCTGCTCCTCATCAGGACCTTGGGAGCTCAGTCCGGTGCTCCAATGTGGGGCTCTGTCATTTTCTTCATCTATCGTCAGGTGGAGGTTCTATGGTGATATGCAAGAAATTCATCAGTATGGCTATAGGAACTGGCCTTTTCAGGCTCCCTCTCCTCAGCTGCCCAAGGAACTAACTGGGGGCGTCTCCCTGGAAACCTGGGAACCCCTCTAGGGTCAAGTCTCTTGACAACCCTCAGGTAGCTCCTTAAATTAAGATATATGCTTCCCTGCTCCCATATCCACCCTTCCTATATCCCAAGCACCCCATTCCTCCGAGCTCCCCCCCCCCCCCGTTCTCCCCTTCACACTTTTCTCTCCCCATCTTCCCTTGGCCCAGTCTTGCCCAACCCTCAAGTTCCCAATTTTGCCTGGCGATCGTGTCTACTTCCAATATCCAGGAGGATTACTATATCTTTTTTTGGGAGTTCACCTTCTTATTATCTTCTCAAGGATCCCAAATTTATAGGCTCGATGTCCTTTAAATATGGCTAGAAACCGATTATGAGTGAGTACATCCCATATTCATCTTTTTGGGTCTGGGTTACCTCACTCAGAATAGTGTTTTCTATTTCCATCCATTTGCCTGCAAAATTCAAGATGTCATTGTTTTTTACCGCTGAGTAGTATTCTAGTATGTATATATTCCACAGTTTCTTCATCCATTCTTCCACTGAAGGGCATCTAGGTTGTTTCCAGGATCTGGCTATTACAAATAATGCTGCTATGAACATAGATGAGCATATGCTTTTGTTGTATGATTGGGCATCTCTTGGGTAGATTCCCAATAGTGGAATTGCTGGGTCCTGGGGTAGGTTGATCCCGAATTTCCTGAGAAACCGCCACACTGCTTTCCAAAGTGGTTGCACAAGTTTGCATTCTCACCAGCAATGGATGAGTGTACCCCTTGCCCCACAACCTCTCCAGCAAAGGTTATTATTGGTGTTTTGGATTTTAGCCAATCTGACAGGTGTAAGATGATATCTCAAAGTTGTTTTGATTTGCATTTCCCTGATAGCTAGGGAGGTTGAGCATGACCTTAAGTGTCTTTTGGCCATTCGAACTTCTTCTGTTGAGAATTCTCTGTTCAGTTCAGCGCCCCATTTTTTAATTGGGTTAATTGGCATTTTACCGTCTATTCTCTTGAGTTCCTTATATATTTTTGAGATCAGACCTTTGTCAGTTGCAGGGTTGGTGAAGATCTTTTCCCAGTCAGTAGGCTGCCTTTGTGTCTTAGTGACAATGTCCTTTGCTTTACAGAAGCTGCTCAACTTCAGGAGGTCCCATAAACTCAAATATGAAATGAAAATTTCCCTCTGGTAATGAAGTGTGGCTTGAAGTGTATATACTATATCTATACACACACAAAATCACTTGATAGTTATATTCATTTATAATGTTCAGTTAAAAGCAAAACAGTATTCAAGTACTTGAGTAAGATTCTGACAAGCACAAGAGCAAAACATCTCTGAAATTTGAGCTTGAATAAGCAGTTTCTACTTTAGGTTAAAAAAAATGTATTTGTTCTTTTCTTAGCATAGCTTCCCCAAAGAGAGTAGCTGCTTCATGTTCCACTGTCATTCCCAGTAACTGTTTTCTTACTCCCAGCAACTACAATAAAGGATGTATTTGCATGAATAAAGTATCTACAAAAGAAATTAGTATTTAGCTTTTGGGGAACTATGAAGGATTTAATTTCAATATACTCATTGAACAATGGTATTAATCTCTTTATGGCAATTTCGTCTTCAGTATTTTTGTTATAGGATATCAAAAAGCAAAAAGAAGAAAACAAACAAAATCTATATAATGGCCCTTAACTCCTGAAAGGATATTGAGGTATGCAGTTAGCCTTAAGACATAAAGATCCTGAAATGAAGGCACAGACTGTGTTTCTATCTCCATAATGGATAGAATTTTGTACTATGGAGAAGGCAGGGTGGCTTGCTAACAAGAAGCATGCTACTGTGTAGATGTTTGTGTCCCAGAAAGAAAACTTGTGCAGTTCCTATCCCCAAGACGGCCGGATCATGAGACAGTACTTGGAGAAGACAGAGCACTAAGGGCTTATATTGCAGGGCTTCAAGGGAGACAATCTTGTATGGTCTTTCTCAGACTGAAAGTTAATAAAAGATGATTTAAAAACATGCTAAGTCTAATAACACTAAAAACAAATACAAATACCTTCACACATAGCAAAATTTAAAAATAAGATAAGCACCTAAGATATTTACAAAATTTGGGGAGAGAGAAATAGGGGGAGTGACAGAGTCATACCGACAGAGAGAGAGGAGAGAGAGAGAGAGAGAGAGAGAGAGAGAGAGAGAGAGAGAGAGAGAGAGAGAGAGAGAGAGAGAGAGAGAAATTGACCATTGTCTCCTCCCCCAAACACCTTTGGGATTCCCGACGCCTTTTATCCCATTGGAATCTATACCCTTTCTGTCTCTCCTTAGAAAAGAAACTGGCACCTAAAGAATAATCAAAACAAAATAAAAACAAACCTGAATGGAATAAAATGGATGAGAAGAAAATGAGTCAAAGACAAAGGATGAAATTCACATGCAGATATAGAGACACACATGTTCATACAAATAGGAATATTCTAATATTACAAAACTAGAAGCCATCATATATAAGTAAAGGACCTGTAAGGAAACACATGCACAAATAAACACATACACACACACAGGCAAGTGCACACACATACACACCTATACACACACACACCTATACACACGCATGCAAGCACACACACATACACCTACATGCACACACATATATACACATGCACACACATACACATATACACATACACACATACACACACATACACACATACATGCAAACACACACATGCACACACATGGACGCACACACACACACACACACACATCTTGATAAAACCTTATGAGACAAAGAACCTCTGAAAATAATCTTGAGTCCGTTTTGTGTTTGCCATCTAACACTGGGAATGAGGCCTGGTCTCAAGAGTGGTTTGAATACCCAGTGAGACTCTTTTGGAGAGAACTGATTTTCCATTTGTGAGTGGTTAACAATTGAACATAGCTGCTTGGTTAGGGAGGACTATGTCCACTTCTCCTGTCAATTCTGGAACCCCATTTGACACAGACCAATCCAGGCCTTCTGCATGCTACCACTGTCTCTCTGAGTTCATATGTGTGTCAGTTCTGTTGTGTTCAGAAAGCCTTATTTCCTTAATGTCCCCCATTCCCTTTGGCTCTTATGATCTTTCTATCTCCTGTGCTGCAGGGCTCTGTAAGGCATGAAAGGAGAGAATTCTTGGAGATATATCTCTCAGAACTGACTGCTTAAAGTTCTATATCTCTGTCTACACATTTTCCACCTATGAGACTCTATATTTCTTTTAATTTACTGTAGAAGGAAGATTTTCTGATGGTGGCTGAATAAAAACTGATCTATAAATATAGAACACTTTGACCTGCTAGTAGTCATTTTAGCAGTACATTTCTGTAACAGAGCAGCAGGATTTGGTTTTCCCCTAGGTCCCTAGATTATCTGATCTCTAATTCTTGCCCAACAGAGCACATGGAGTTGCTGTTTACCCTTCTCTTTTGGTAATGTGAAAAGTACCTTCAAGTATCATTAACACTAGCCTACAGGGACAAAGGCTCTAGGTAGGTGCCCACTCAACTTCATCATGTGCAATGAGTTATGTAGATGTTGTCTTCAGCAACTGTGCCTAATTGCCAGTTTGTGGCGAGAAACCAATAGTCTTGGTTGTTTTGGGGTTCCGAAAGTAAGGCACTAAGGGCAGCAATTAATAAATAGGAACTCACGACACTGATATGCTTGTATATAGCAAAGGAAATCACTCTGATAGTGCAGCAGGCTACAAAACAGAAAAGACAAATAAACGCCATATAGAGGACAAATATCTAAAATATATAAAGAAGAAGAAAAGATTATCCTGAGTGAGGAGCCCATATCCAGAAAGACAAATATTCTATGTATTCAATTTATGTGGACGTTAGCTTTTAAATCTTTGATAAGCATGCTACAGTTCATATAAACACAGAGGTTAGGTTTAGAATGCGGGAATGAGGAGGGTTGAATATCCCTAGAGATAGTTATAGGATATACTTATACAAATATTTATAAAAAGCTAGTTATAAATGAATAGGAGGGGCAAGGAACAGAAAAATCAAATAGGGAGGGGATGGGGAAAAGTGAAGAGTGTATGAACTTGTCAGCGAGAGTGAAAGCCATGCAAAAAGGCAAGGCTTTGCTCTTCCATGTCGTCTTAAAAATATTTTTGAGACTATAATATGTTTACATAATTTCCCTCCCCTTTCCTTCTTCTAAATCTTTCTCTTTTAGATTCATGATCTCTTTTTTTTTCTTTAATTGTTGTTAGAGACATACACCATTCCTGAATACATAAATGCATTATCAGTCACTATAAAGTTACCTGTAAGTGTGTTTAGGTGGGCAGTCACTGGATAGTATGGCCCATCTTTAAAGTGGATCTTCCCACCTGAAATGATTCAATAAAGGAATTACTTCACAGGCTTGACTGACTGCTTGAATTTTAGTGGATTCCATATCTAATCAAGATGATACCAAGATTAGCTATGACACCCTTATATACACACTAAGATCATATTTAAATAAAAAGAACTATATACCAGGAATTAGAATATATGGTATAATGAGGCCTTTGATGGTATCTTCTGGCTTTAGAGTAGAGAATTCAGCCTTTGTATCATATATAGAGTGATGTATTGGAATCTTTCAAAGAAGATAGATATTAAGGTTTCAATATAAATTATTTTATATCTACTATATTTATGGATGTTATGAAGATGTCATTCAAGGATTTATGTAGATAGACATTATTTCAGTAAGAGAGATAGGAGGTAAAATGAACTAAAAAACTTTGTTAGGGCCTAAGAAGAAAGAGATGGGGTAAAATCTATAAATTCATGACAACTTTGGAGGATGAGTGAGTAAAGAGAGAAAGGGCTGACATTGCTTACAGAAACCCAGATATATATTATGAAACAATGATTGGAATTAGACTGTTCTAATTAATTCATCCCACAAGAATTGTAGGGGATGAAGAGGTAGGGAACAGGAGAGGAAGTGCAAGGAGTAAATGGAACAGAGAAGTGCTATCATATTTTAGTTCAAAATACACGTAAAGAAAACTTAATCAAAATCACACTGCAAGTGTGCAACTTGCAAGAAATTTCATTTCATTCTTTTATATGTTCATAATGTTTAAGTTGTTGTACAGATATAAAAATTCTATACCAAAGCATGCACTTAGCTAATTCATTTATTTTTATTGCAGGTATATGTATACAATCAAATTATTAATAAAATCAGAAACATTTCCTTTGAGTGCTACAATATCTTTTAGATTTACTTTATATATGTGTTTGTATGTTTGTTGTATGCACACATGCATTGCGTGTGGTATATGTACATAAGTGCCTACATCTACACAGACCAGAAGATATTGGATACTCTGGATCTCAAGTATAGGTGATCATGAGCTGACCCACCTGAGTTCCGGGGAACAAATTTGAATCCTCCGCAAATCACCAAATAATATATTCAGCCCTTACCATGTATAATAGCTCACATAATTCATCCTTCAGCATTTGAATATCTAAGACAACACAACACATGTTTTGATTTGATGTTTTTGAGAGAATGCCTCACCTTGTAGTTCTGGCTGGCCTGAAGCCAGTATCGCTCTTCCTTCTTTCTTCCTGTCTGTATTTCAACTTTTTTTCATGAATATTACTGTAAACACAATCTATATCCAAGACTAGAGAAGTTATAAACCAAGGGTGCCACATTTTGGTGCTTTGTTGTTGTTGTTTTATGGTCATGTTGTCAACCTGTCTTAGGTGTTTATAATCTGTGGAGTTGTGATGCTAAACCTTGGGCAGAGAAACTTTATTGCAATACAAAGTAGTTAGTGCAGAGAATCATAACTCTTTAAATGACTATGAGTTTTTAGCTCTAGATGGAACATTTATATTATCGAAGGAAAAATAAGAGCTGGATGACGAGGGCAAGTTTGGTAAATGCTGCCCTCTAGACACGGCATGGCTGTTACATGCATATCCTTACAGCAGAGGTTACAAAGGACCTGCATAACTCAGGCTAGTTAAACATTTCTGCATGGGGTTTACTTGATTATCATACTAGGTCTAATTTTATCTACAAATTCTTTAGAGCAGAGAATTTCTAATTCACAATCAAATAAATATATCAAAACAACATGATAGAGGTTTGAGTCACTAGCTAGTTTGTGGAAACCATGAAAATTCTCGGGAAAGAAGAGTTTCTTTTCTTGGGAAGGATAGTCACTTATATATTTCTGAAACTCTCCTTTGTATATGACCTACTCATATAGTGATATTTTATTTGGTTTTTCATAAATAAAGCTTGCATGAAGATAAGAGTGAAGAGCTAAGCCAATAGAGGCCAGGGAGTGGTGGCACAGGTCTTTAATTTCAGAACTTGGGAGACAGAGGCAGAGGAATCTCTGTTAGTTCAAGGCCACCCTGAACTACACAAGATTGAATATGTCTAAGAGAAACAGAGCCCACACAAAGGTGGGATCCCATGCCTTTAATCTCAGCACTAGGGATGTGGAGACAGGAGTCATATGGCTGGGCTGAGAGAGGAATATAAGGCAGGATAGGCCTGAGGAGCATTGCAATTTGTTGGAGAGCATTGCAGTCTGCAGTCACATTGAGGATCACACCTTTGTTTGTCTGAGTCTTGGTAGAGGTAAGAGCTCTTCTAGTGGTTTGGATGCTTTGTTTTTCTGATCTTCAGCTTGAACTCTAATATCTGTCTCTGGGTTTTTATTGTTCCTACTACATCCTCATATCTATGTTCACATAGGTCACATGTTATCTGAGTCACTAAATTATCTATGTGTGTGTGTGTGTGTGTGTAAGTGCCTACTTGTGTATATTTGTAGATGGAATGGATGTATATAGTGGGGCGGAGAAATTAGGAAAAGAGAAGGGATGTGATTAAAATATAAAGCATACATTTAGGGAAATTTTTAAGAATAAATAAAAATAATCACAAACTCTGTTATCATGCATAATGCACATTACATGGAGTAAATAAGCAATTCTTTTTGTATAATGCCACGGTATTTTAAAATATATATAGAATATGTCATGTCAATCAGAAATATATTCATAGGAGTGGGCAGGGAATGCTTTTAGGTTTGACACTAGCACCTCCTTAAAGAAAGATGGAATGTTCCGTGCTTCAGAAAGTTTTCACTTCCCTTGAGTTATCAGCTCACAAAATTAGGCAGAGTTTGAGATTGAATATTTTTAGCTGAGATGCAATAGTTTGAACATCTTTGACACAGCACACACCAGGAGTCATTGCTTCTCTTGGTGGTGGGGAAATCTTTCAAGGGTGAGAATTCTGGATAAACATTGAAGGGTGACAATGTGGGTTTCTAGATTACTTTAAAAATATCCAGTGATAATGATTAAAGCTAGAAAAAAATGCTTTATAAAACATATCCTGAAAAGCAGACTCAGGTGTACTTTTTGGGTAAAGCTACTGTTCAAGGCTCTTTGGATTAATATGCATTATACCTCCTCCACAGATTAAGCGAAACCACCTGGGATATGGATGGCCGTGAACCACCTTATCTGTGCTCTGCAGGTACCTTGAGTGGTTTGCCACCTGCAACATAATTGTTATTCTACTCTGGTGTAGGCAGTGCTGCAGGAGATGGAACTATTCTCTCTCCTTCCCTTAATTTCCCACAGAGAAACACAAGGCAGGACAACCTATTTTTAAAACAATATTGTTTCCCTGTATTTAGACAATAAAATGCACTCGTAATTCAGAGACAGCTAATGTATCCTTTACCAGAAAATGAAACAATGATTCTCTATAGGGAGGAACAAGAGAAAAATAAAATGTAGAAACCAGAGGAGACTTTTTCTACTTTATCAATTAGATTTCTTTGGTGCCTTTCTGAATCAAAATCATTTGTTCAATATTATGATTGATCATTTCTTTAAAAATGCATTTTTGTTTGTACACTAACAGTTCAGTTGAAAAATTAGAGAGTAGATCGGAAAAATATCTTAATTCAATGTTTTGTCTGTTTTGAGATTAGATTTCAGTCTTGTATATATTTTCTGCATGCTTGTTTCAACATACTTAACACATTTTATATATAAGATGAGAAAGTATCACAAAGGAAGTCTATACCAAGTGCCTCTTTATTATAACTACCATCTAATGAGAGACAGAAAGGGAATGGGTCCCCATAGAAGGGGATGAACTGGTAGGAACAATGAGAAGGGAAACTATAGTCATGAAATATTGTTTGAGAAAAGAATTTGTTTCTAATAGAAGGAGTGGGGGAATTCTGAAGAAGAAAAAAATAAGAAAATTCTGTGATTCTACATCTCAGCTTCAGGTTTTTCTTCAAATAGAAAGCTGAGTCTGGACTGTCATACTGGCTCCATTCTAATCCACAAACCCTTGAAGGCAGAGAATTTTGGATTCACAGAGAATTAGGATGCATTCCAAGCATGAGAGAGGCCTGGTTCGTTGCTGCTGGCACAAGAAATTATGAACAAGAAAACAGGCAGCCTTTGGGATGAATACAGACATCAGGCTGACAACCCTGGTTAAAGACCTTCAACTCTAGACCACAAGGAAATTGTTCCAGCTGGGAACATCGATGGTTTGGGAAGCATACTATTCTCCTGAAGCTTCAGGAAGGAATATGATCTTACTAATGCTGATTTCAGTTTTATGAAATTAAAAACCTCTCTGGATGATAGTTGTGGCTTTCAACGATCTGACTACAGGAAATACCAGTTTGGGCACCCAATCCACTATTACTAGTAGTCTTAGCTGGAACCATGCCTTTGCATTCTTGGGAATTTCCCCCGTACTAGGTTTCTCCCTAATAGTGGCTCTCTCTATCAAGGTCTCTGTTTCATGGCTTTTCTACTCTGCCCTCCCCAGCCCTTGTTGATCAGTCCATTCCCTCATGTTCCCATCTCCCACCCCCTTCCTTTTACAGTCCTCCCTTTCCCCAAATTTACTGAAGAGATTTCATCTATTTCCTCTTCCCAGGGTGATCCATGTATCCCTCTTAGGGTCTTCCTTCTTACCTAGATTCTCTGGAGCTGTGGACTGTAGTCTAGTTATCCTTTGCTTTACGTCTAATATCATCTAATATCCACTTATGAGTGAGTACTTACCAGGTTTTGTCTTTCTGACTCTGGGTTTCCTCACTCAGGATGGTTTTTCCATTTCCATTCATTTGCCTGGTAGTTTCATGATGCCATTATTTATGCAGCTGAGTAACATTCCATTGTGCAAATTTACCACATTGTTTTTATCCATTTTTCAGTTAAGGGGGATCTAGGTTATTTCCAGTTCCTGGCTATTACAAATAATGCTGCTATGAACATTGCTGAGCAAGTGTCCTTGTAGTATGATTGAGTATTTTTGGAATATATGCTCAAGAGTAAAGCATATTATATTTAATGGTGTTATGTTCATTTGGCTTCATCTGTGTGAAGTCCACTGATTATTTCTAAGGGTCACATATTATACTCTCTTTTTATAAAAGGCAGTCAAGAAATTAGGATTATATTTATAATTATAAAATTTTATTTGCACATATCTTTAATTTTTAAATATTCCTAGATTCGTTTACCCATATCTACTGAATCCCTATCCTGTTTTCAGCACCTGAATGTATAAATAAATAAAAAGCAGAATTTTTGCTATGTATAATAAGCTTATATTCTGGAGGGTAGAAATAAAAAATAAAGGTAAAAAACATAAACAAAAAAATTTAAAAAAATAAGGTTGTAAGAATGAACAAAAATAAAAATCAGTATAAAATATCAACATGTTTAAAATTAACCAAATCAAACTATTTATCAAAAATACACCTATAGAACATTGACCGACTTCCTAGTGGCTTTATCGTGGATGTGAGAGTTTATGAAAAATTTCTAACAAAGCAAAAGCACACCAGAAAAATTCAATACAAAGGAATATAATACACAAAGTATGATCTTAGAAATCTATGAGATACTCAGAATAGTGGGAAATATGAAAATACTTTGAAAAAGCAGAATACTTATCCCAGTTTTATTAAGATCATATTTATTGAGAATACATTTTGTGAGAATTCCTGTACTTCAGAAAGATATATAGACATACCAAGATGATGCTGATGAACAATGAGAAGAGAATTTCTGTAAAAAAAAATTCTCCTAAAATTTAAACATAATGCAAAGAAATCCAGCCCACAAATTACAATCTCAGAGAACTTAGACAACAATGAGGACCCTAAGAGAGACATACATAAATCTAATCTACATGGGAAGTAGAAAAAGACAAGATCTCCTGAGTAAATTGGGAGCATCGGGACCTTGGGAGAGGGTTGAAGGAGAGGGGAGACAATGGGAGGGAAGCAGAGAAAAATGTAGAGCTCAATAAAAATCAATTAAAATTCTCTTAAATATCTTCTCTAGGATTTTTTTTTTTTACAAATTATAGGCTCGATGTCCTTTATTTATGGCTAGAAACCAATTATGAGTGAGTACATCCCATGTTCATCTTTTTGGGCGTGGGTTACCTCACTCAGGATGGTGTTTTCTATTTCCATCCATTTGCATGCAAAATTCAAGATGTCATTGTTTTTTTACCGCCGAGTAGTACTCTAATATGTATATATTCCAGTTTCTTCATCCATTCTTCCACTGAAGGGCATCTAGGTTGTTTCCAGGTTCTGGCTATTACAAATAATGCTGCTATAAACATAGTTAAACAAATGCTTCTGTAATATGATTGGGCATCTCTTGGGTAAATTCCCAAGAGTGGTATTGCTGGGTCCTGGGGTAGGTTGATCCCAAATTTCCTGAGAAACCTCCACACTGCATTCCAAATCTGTTGCACAAGTGTGCATTCCCACCAGCAATGGTTAAGTGTACCCCTTACTCCACATCCTCTCCAGCAAAGGCTATCATTGGTGTTTTCAATTTTAGCCAGTCTGACAGGTGTAAGATGGTATCTCAATGTTGTTTTGATTTGCATTTCCCTGATTGCTAAGGAGGTTGAGCATGCCCTTAAGTGTCTTTTGGCCATTCGAACTTCTTCTGTTGAGAATTCTCTGTTCAGTTCAGTGCCCCATTTTTTAATTGGGTTAATTAGCATTTTAAAGTCTAGTCTCTTGAGTTCCTTATATATTTTGGAGATCAGACCTTTGTCTGTTGCGGGGTTGGTGAAGATCTTTTCCCAGTCAGTAGGCTGGGGAGGAGGAAGGGAGGAGATGGAAATTTTTAATAAAAAAATGAGAAAAAAATATTCTCTTAATATTCAAAACCAAAGAATCTAGAATAATATCATAGTGCATGCAGGAAATGGAATAACTATTCACGCAAAGCCTCAGATAATTTCTAAGCATTTAACTAGTAAGGAGCACACCTTTTAACAATATGATTTTTCAGAACACAAAAAAGTCTGGTCACCTAAACTTGAAGACATTTGGAAACTACGAAATGTGCTTGTTTTACTAAATTCAGTAATTAAGTCATAACAAGTGTTCAAATATAAGTACTACAAAATAATCTACGTGTGCATACATGATATATAAATGATTATTAGGAACTCACGTTTATAGAGAATGTTACAGAATCCTATGAACTTAGTAGAGAAGAAAGTAATAAAACCAAAGGTCTACTTTCACCAGATAAAAGAAAACCATATCAGAGTGAAAAGGAAATGCATATGAGCAAGAAATAGCAAAGATGCAAGCAAAATTCAGAAGTCAAAAATAAAATATGCAGTAGCAAATAGTCACAGAGCAGGTTAATTTGTAAACTCCTTTTAAAAATGATGAGAAAGAGAAGAAAATAATTTTTTAATTAAATCATAAAAATTGTAGCATTCATATACAAAATTACCTGATTAATATTTTCCACTTTTTAGTTTGTTTCATAATTTGTTCACGTTACCTTCTCTTCGCTCCAATACCACACTCTCCTCCTCTCTTCTCGCCCTCCCTTCCAACTTTTCCTTTTTTCTTCCCTTTCTCTTCCTTTTCATTTATAATAATAATGACTAATAATAATTAAAATAATAAAGGGTTATCATAAGATATATCATCTAATTAGAACTAAACTCACCCAATATCATTCTTTCTTTTTCTTTTTTTTTTTTTATTGTTTCTGTTTTTCAAGACAGGGTATCTCTGTGTAGCTTTGGAGCCTGTCCCGGAACTCCCTCTGTAGACCAGGCTGGCCTCAAATTTACAGAGATCTTTTTGTTTCTGCTTCCTGAGTGCTGGGATTATCATTATTTTTTATATTAACATTCATAATTTCCGAGGAGAAAAGAACAAGTCATAGCCAGAACCTGGAAACAACCTAAATTCCCCTCGACTGAAGAATGGATAAGGAAAATGTGGCACTTTTACACAATGGAGTACTACACAGGAGAAAAAAATGACATCTTGAATTTTGCAAGCGAAACATCATTTTGAGTGAGGTAATGCAGACCTTGAACAACTTTTTAATGTTGAAAAATAACCCAGTGTGTGTTACAATCAGGCAAAATAAATAACAGTTGTTATAAAATGCAGACCTTATTTTCCGTCAGTTTGTTACATGCTTTTCTCTTTTTCTCACTGTGTGTGTATGTGTGTGTGTGTGTGTGTGTGTGTATGTGTGTGTGTGTGGGTGTTTGTCTGTCTGTGTGTGTGTGCATGGTCATAGGCCATGGGGGTTGTTGTCTTTGTGTATGTGTGATGAGGGTTGTTGTCTGTGTGTGACTGATACATATGCACGAGGGTGTTCTTGGGCTCCAGCATGCATATGGAGGTCAAATGACAATCTCTGATTTAGGCCTTTAGTCCACCTACCTTGATTAGTCTGAATCTCTTGCTGTTCACCTATAAATGCAGCAGGCCACCTCACTGCCAAGCTACTGAAGATTTTCTGACTCTGCATTTTGACTAACTGTAGGAGGTCTAGAATTGTCACATGTCCTATCATGCTTGGTGTCATGTGGGTTCTGGGAATTTGAACTCAAACCTCCACATCTGAATGAAAAATATTTTATCCTCTCACCTATTTTCCCTACACACATTCAGATATTTTGGTGAGAAATATTTTTTATTACATTCTAATACCAGTCTCCATGATTAAGAATTAAAGTGAAAATTTTACTCTATTCAAACTAAGCAGATCTCTGAAGACCTCACTTTTTTCTTCTTTGATGTAATTATGTCAATTTTCACTGTTTTTCTTTTATTTATGTAAAAGTTTTTTATTATTTTTTATTTTTATTGCTTTATAAATAATACCATTCAAAATTTCCACTTCTTCCCCTCCTCCCATTCCCTCTCCTTCCCCCTTCCCCTCCAGTCCTAAAAAGGGCAGGGTGCCCTGCCCTCTGGGAAGTCCAAGGCCCTCCTCCCTCCCTCCAAGCCTAGAAAGGTGTGCATCCAAACAGACTAGGATCCCAAAAAGGCAGTACATGCCTTAGAGACAAATCCCAGTGCCATTATCATTAGCTTCTCAGTCAGCCCCCATTGTCAGCCACATTCAGAGAGTCCAGTTTAATCCCATGCTCATTCAGTCCCAGTCCAGCTGGCTTTGGTGAGCTTCCATTAGATCAGGCACACTGTCTCAGTGAGTGGACCAACCTTTCGTGGTCTTGACTTCCTTGCTCATTTTCTCCTTCCTTCTGCTCTTCAACTGGACCTTACAAAAGCATTTGTTCAACTACTTTGTTTGTTGTTTATTTATTAATCCAATTAATATATATATATTTATAAATATGACCCAGCACTAAAGATACACTTAAATTACATAAAAATAGATTACCTAAATTATATTATAAAGTGAAATCACACAATGTCAGAAACAAAGCAAATGTTCTTTCTCATGTATGCAACATAGCTAATGATACATGAAGATATATGTAAATATGGGTCAATATAAAGTGAAGTAAAATAAACAAGAAAGTCAGATATAAGGGAATGCAGGTATCAGGCATGAGTTAAGAAAAATAATATAAACTTTAACAAAATAGATTTGGCTGCCATGACTTCTAAGTGGCAAAACAGAACAATGCCCAGTAAGACTGCTCTGTAAGAAAAAATAGAAGCACAAATATACGTGGTCAACAATAGGATCTAACAATAACTTCAAAATCAGTTATTTTATTTATTAAATAGACAATAGTAAGATATAAATTGTTTTGTTTTTGTTTTTGTTTTTGTTTTTGTTTTTCAAGATAGGGTTTCTCTGCAGCTTTTTTAGAGCCTGTCCTGGAACTAGCTCTCATAGACCAGGCTGTAAGATATAAATTGAAAACCCAACTTGAATTATCAACTAGACAGTAACTGGTTTGAAATAATCTGATTTGAAAAATCTAACCAGCCTTTTTTTAAAAAAAAATGAATCACTAAAATCAACTTAAAATAATTTATTTTGGAAAACATCTAGAAAAATGAAAACTCCTTAATAACCACAATTTAACTAGTATCATTAGCTTTTTAAATATACCAAATGATGTAGTTAGTACATTGCCTACGAAACAGTGTTGGGTGTGATTCTTGGAGGCAAGTATAGGACATCTGGACATCTTCCAGTCATCCTGGCATTCTTTTGAGGCATCTTTGGGAGTCTCAGGCTGATCCAGAGAGCTTCACTAACCTAAAGTGTTGGTAATCAGACTTGAGTGATCTTAGTTGTTTATAAATTTACGTTTAATGTGAGAGCCAAGCAAAAAATAAAGCCCAAATATCTACACAGCCTTCTCTATGAACACAAGACACTAGGCTGCAGAGGAGCACCATAAAGCTCAAAGGAAGGCAGATGTCACTATGGATATTAACTGCACTGTTTCCTGAGTTGCAGATCAGCCATGAGAATGTTCTACCGCGACCCTTCAGAAAGACCTATTTTCTGTGATGACAGAAACATACAGAAATAACCCAGAAAGCTTAGTGCATGAAATCATACTCCATGTGTTTTCTAACTCATCAGTCTTTACATGGTCTTTGCTTATTTTTTCTGGCTTAAAAGACACATTTGCCTTTTGAAATTCATGTGTAGTTCCCTTTTTTTTTCTTTCAAAAGAACCCTTGTATTTACATGCATGTCTAGTGTATGCCTGGGATTCCTTTATTAGAGATATAAAATAGAAATCAATGTCTAATGTTGATTCTAGTTAAATATTTCATTGGCTTTTTTTTGCAGTGCTAGTGATCAAAGGCAGGACCTTATGCATAGGAAAACACTCAATTGTTGAAGCATATCATCCTGGTCCCCAGAATGTTTTGTTCAAAGTTAACTTGTCTCACTGTACTTCAGTGACACTGTTGTTATTAACCTATTGAATATATATACATATATATACATATATGTATATATATGTATACACACACACACACGTATTAGGGAGGCTTCTGAACTCCACAGTCTATCCCATGGTTCTGTTTGCCCTTGTGTAAAAACACCATACAGACTTACTCCCTGAAGCTTTGCAATGTGGTCTTCATAAATTCATTTATTTTTTAAAACAATCTTTTCTCATTCTATGTTGCAGGGGGAACCCGCTTGTTTGTCGCAGCTGAACAGCTAGTTTAGTCCCGATATAACCACAAAGAAATTGCATTAAGTCACTGCTTGGCCCATTAGTTCTAGCTTCTTATTGGCTAACTCTCATCTCTTGATTTAACCCATTTCTATTAATCTGTATAGTGCCATATGGCAGTGGCTTTCCAGGAAAGTTTAGCATGTCTGTTTCTGGTGGCTCCATTGCATTCCTCTGACTCTGCTTTCTTCCTCCCAGAATTTAGGCCCACCTTCTCTGCCTACCTAAGTTCTGCCCCTATCAGGCCAAGGCAATTTCTTTATTCATCAACCAATACAAGCAACACATAGAAAGAAGGACCTCCTACACCAATTCTACATACCAATTCCAGTTCCCTCTCCCTCCTCTTTCCCCACTCATCCCATCCTCCACTCATCCCACATTGAGACTGTGAGGCTTCCCATGGGGAGTCAACAACATCTGGCAAAATACTTTGGGGCAGACCAAGGCCCTGCCCCCTATATCTAGTCTGAGCAAGGTACCCCTCCAAAGAAATGAGCCCCAAAAAGTCAATTAAAGCACAAGGGTCCCACTTGTGTCCCACTGCTAATTGATTCCTACACTAACTTGGCAGTCATCTTCTTTGAGAAATTTATGATCAGTCTGAAGTACATGATATTGATGTTCCATTATTATTGCCTTATATCTATCAAGTAAATTACAATCGATTTCAGATGGTTAAGAATTTTATGTTTAGTTCAGTAGTGTGGGGTGTTGGGTACAAATAGGCCCTCAAAGTGATTTCAGCACTGTGATAATTAAGAGTGGCATGGTCTAGAGCAACTGTGCAGAGCAGAAAGAATAGAAATAAGAAAGTTTGCATACCAGAAGCAAGGAATTACAATTTTTGCTCCCCATAATGCAAAACCCATAAATGTATTGTTAAATTGATTTAAGCATTACCCAATATGTAAATGTATGGACTTCATGTACTGTCTCCTATATGGCATAAGTATGGGGCACATGTTTTGTATCCCATAAATATTTAAATTACTATGCTTTTATGTATCAAAAAAGATATTTAATTTTTAGCTAGTAAGATGACTCAGCAGGCACAGGCAGTTGTTGGACAGATATGACAAACTATAGTTGTCTAATCCCACCACTAGGAGGGAAGCAAATCCTGTGGTTTTCCTTTGTCCTCCACTTGTGCTCTGGCAAACAAGCACTCATGCAGTCACGTATACATGTACACACACATGTGTCCTTGTGCATGCATGTGCATACACAAAATAATAAACATCCAAGTGATTTAGATATATATTTTACAGACACACATACACATAGATACATACAAAAGCACAATTATGCCATAAATATTAGTTTAGATTGTGTTACTTTTTTACTGTTTCTGTCCATGTGTAACTCGTTTTTTCATTCTTGAGTAACCTTATTATTTCTCTCATCTCTCTCTCTCTTTCATCTCTCTCTCTCTCTCTCTCTCTCTCTCTCTCTCTCTGTGTGTGTGTGTGTGTGTGTGTGTGTGTGTGTGTGTGTAGCTGTGTATGTTTTCTGTATTATTTCTGAGAAGGTGTTGCAGAAGACAGGAGAAAGAATCACATCCCTGGAACTGGGATTCCAGAAAATTGAAGATTTATGACAGGACACCAGGGTCCTCTAGAAGAGCAGTAAGTGGTTTTAACCACTGTTCTACCCCTCCAGCTCTTCAACCTGATGTCATATGGATATAGGAAGAACAATGTTCAACAATCACATCACTATTTGCATGTTGAGATCAGATAAAAATGCTGTTTATTTAATTGCATGTTTTAAGTAGAAGCACCAATCAAGTCAAATGAGTTCTTAGCTTAAAATGTTGAGAATTTCTTTCAAACTTAATATGCCTCTTTCATTTAGTGATTCTTTTAAAGCTAACTAGTCACAGAATTTTTCAAGCCAGAAGCTAAAATGCACTAAATTTGAAGAGCTCTTTCCACGACTTTGCAAAAAATTTTGTTCAATGAATGTTTTACCAAAAGATCTTTTTAACTCAATAAAAACTTCTATGAAATAACATGTTACTTCTTAGAAATTAGAAATGAAAAGATGGAAAAATATGACTTTCAGGCTTTTAAAAAGGCAGGCATTAAAGATAAATGATTGACTCATCCATTTCTAATTTTTCCCAACATAATATTTTTATTAATTATTTAGGAGTTTCACAAAACATACTCTGCTCCTATTCACTCCTCAGTCTTCCAGGTTCACCCTTTTCTTGGGACTATTCTCCCCCTCAAAAAAGGACAAAAATCTTGCTATAGTATTTATTAATTTAGTGTGCATGAATGTCTGATATATGCTAGCCTAAATTCTTGACCATAGTGTATTTTACCTAAATGAATTTACTGCAATATTCTCTCAAAGAACTTAGTTTTCAGTACCACCTCACTGAATTATATAAAACTGACTGTTTAAATATTATAAAAACATATTTTCTCCAACATGATCAAATGTCACTAGAAAAGATAGTTTTAATAGTAAGATTCTCACCGGTAGCAATATAGAGTTAAGTCAGTAAGCTCAATAAAACACTTTAATAAGATCAGAAAACATTGTCAAATCTCTTTATAGAAATATAAGAGGTTGTTTGGTCTCTAATAAAAATATTATTTTTTCTATGTCTTAATAATTTTGCTACATGTGGTTTTAAGGAAATTGTTGATGCTCTTCAAGTACTAGTTCCTACATTTGTAAACAGTGATAATTAATACAAAACACATGTGTCTGGGGGACTAAATTAGAAAATACTTGGGAAATGCTTATCATTATTCTAGATTATATTATGTGCTGAACAAATTTATGTTTGTTAACAATACTAACATAAAATTCTATCTTTTTAATATTTAAAGTTTTAAACTTGATAATACTTGAGTGTACTTTATCACAATCTTTCATTACCTGGTTATTCTTTTTTTTTCATTGTCTCTCTATATAAATTCAACTGACATGGAATGTTTATCAAGTTGGCATCTAATTCATAGAGGTGCTGCTTTCTCTGCCTCCTAAGTACAGGTTTAGAGGTGTGTGCCATCATGTCCGGCCAGTACTTGAATTTTCAAAGGACATAGTTTTAACCAGAGTTTTGAATTGAAATATTGTAGTAAGTAGAACACTAAATTTTAAGATTGATTAGTAAGCAACATGTATTCCTATAAGCTGTTGCAATGGGCATTATAACTAATTATTGAATTAATGAATAATATATCAACATTTATTTATATAGGAATGGACAAGTTAACTCCAATATCTTCTAAGAAACAAAATCAGGAAAGTGTCGAAGTCATTAACTCCAACATAATTTTTATTCTTGTGTTATCCAGTCTTTGTCATTAATTATCCAAATATTGCATCTTCTGAATTCAGTTTGCCTTCTTAGATTTGGTCTACTGCATGAGAAAAAGGAGGGAATATTAGCTTGGGAGATTTCTAGGGCCTCTTTAATTCTGAAATACTTGTGGCAGTTGTTCTATTGAGCAATGTGTATTACAGGAATATGCCATAAATTCAAGCAATCTAGGAAGACTGAAAATATTATAGTTTGGAAAGCATGTAAGTATGTGTATAATATACATGTATATTTTACACATATAGATGGATTATTGTGTTTGAATGATTAGTTTTTATGTCTATGGTTGTTTGTATGTCTGAAGAATGAGACAGTTCTTCTTGGTCTGCATCTTTTGATCCTCCTACTTTGGCATCACAAGTCATGGTACTAAAGCCATGGACTACCATGTCTATGTAATAAATTTTGGTGCAGTTTTGAAGTTAGTTTTTATTTAAAATATGAAGAAATGGAAAATTCTCAAGGTTTGTATACTATCAAGTCATGTGAGCTAATACTCTGAGCTTATTTTATTGATACATTTATCTTCAGTACATGTGGCAAATATAAAGTAATCAAAAACTAAGAGATTAATGAACTTGGGGGAAATCTAAGTTTATCAACTTTTTTTTTAGTAAAGAGAAAATAAAAAATACACACACTTAGGTACAGATATAAAAAAGTAGCATTGATGATGGCAATTGACACATCTGTTAAACATCAAAGGGTCAAATTATTCTTCTCTTTTCTGAAGACTGCCAACTCTCTCCTCTGTCAGGGGAGGGAGAAACTTCATTCATCACTGCCTGAGTTTCAGTGCCTTCTCCATTGTAGGTGCTCACCAGTTGCTGCAAGCTAATTGGTTTGGCTGTCTGCACAGGTCGATTTTACCTCCAGTCATGCAGCCTTTGAAATTTCCACGATTCTATTTTTGTCTGTGAGGAATTGTGATTGAGACTGTCAGCCAAGACTAATGAGAATGAGGTGAAGAATTTTATTAACTTTTCAACAAGCTCCCAGCCTTTCTGGAGAACCATTGGTGATGAGTCACCCTGCTATTTCTGTATGACGATCAAGTCTGAGTTCAGAATAGAAACTTGGGTTGTGACAAGACTCATTTATATAACATTTTACATAATGTCAAAGTGATATTTTAATTCATAGTCTATCCCAGAATAAAATATTCCTAAGGGAAAGAGAAAGAAGCTTACAGAAAATATTAACCATGGAAAATAAAAAAAAATCTTCATAAATTAGTAAATTCAATCTATAATGATAATCTGGCAACACAGACAACTTAGAAGTTAGAATTCGTAGGTTATATTCCTTAGTAACTAACTTCCTTCTTATGTCAAAAGATTTGATCACTATAGAAGCTGAGTTCCCTTCACAAAACAATTTTTGGACCAGATGCTATCTACTGTCTCTCAAAGCACTGTGATTATGAGCAGTCTGAAATGTCAATTCGTAGCTACTGTTGATATACAGAAAAAAAAACTCTTTTGTCCAGAACAATTTTTAGGCTTACATAGTGCAAATATAAAATTTGCAATCATACATTTAACTTTTAACCCATCAGTGGAAAGTGTTAATGCATATTGAGAGCAATTTTCTTTCAGGGTCTCTAAAACATTCAAATATTACCATAACCAATTCTTCTGAAGTACTACTAGTTAAAAGTTATATCTTCATTTATACTGTGCTTGTCTTTCAGTGGTATCCTGTATCAGTCAAACACAGATAATAAATTTAATCTTATAGATCATCTTGAGTTAGAGTTATATAAATATAGATTTCCTTTCATACAGATTGTGGGAATGCAGAGGTTATTATTGTATTGATATCATTTAACATACTGGAATCTGTAATGATATGTATGGTGATATTTTGATTGTGTTCTAATACATAAAGCTTGCCTGAAGATTAGAGGCTGGAGCTAACCATTATTTAAGCACAGAGTTCTGGAGGTCTGTACAGACAGACAAAAAGTGATATGGCTGGGCAGAGAGTAGAATATAAGGCAGGAAGAGACAGGAGCTCAGCCCTTTTTTGGCTGAGGAGTTAGCAAGGTAGTTGGCCGCAGATGCTCTC
Organism: Arvicola amphibius; assembly: GCF_903992535.2. Taxonomy (NCBI): domain Eukaryota; kingdom Metazoa; phylum Chordata; class Mammalia; order Rodentia; family Cricetidae; genus Arvicola; species Arvicola amphibius. The sequence goes on along the minus strand of NC_052047.1, from coordinate 32,827,245 downwards.
TCTGATTTTTTCAGCATTTACCCCTATATCAGGTTCTGGGATGTTATTATTAAGATCAATTATAACTTGCTTAATAGATATGTCTTGAAATAAAATAGGAGCTTTATTTGGGGATTTAAAACTAAATTTATTGTTCTAAATCTGTCAAAATACACAGATTAAAATAAAGCTATAAACCATGAAATTTAAAGTCACTCCCAACATATTGATGAATGCAGTTTATTAAATTTTCTCTAGGAGAGATTTATTTCTGGGTATGGCTGATGTATCCAACTCCCAATTCAGGTGGTTTCAGTGTACGTTTTGGTAAACTGTCATGTGACAATGGATGTGAGAGATGCCTCCGTAGGTGAGATCGTCCAACTCTGAGCCCGACTTCAGTTGAAAGCATGTCTGTGTTAAGTGTCCCCATGCACTGAATCAGTCTGGATGCCTATCTCTATAATAGGTAGAGAGAAAAATAAACTTCTAAGGACATTGTAAACATTGGATCCTTAAAAAGAGGTAAACTAATTCCAATAAAAGTTACTGTTGTTTCCCAGTTTTCTGAGAATCTGCCATACTGATTTCCAAAGTGGTTTTACAAGTCTACATTCCCACCAGCAATGGATGAGTGTTCCCCTTACTTCACATCCACTCCAGCATAAGCTATTGTATTTTTGATCTTAGCCATTCTTACAGGTGTAAGATGCTATCTCAGAGTTGTTTTAATTTGCATTTCTTTCCCTGATGGCTAAGGATGTTGAACATTTCCTTAAGTGTCTTGCAGCCATTTGAGATTCTTCTGTTGAGTATTCTGTTTAGTTCTGTACCCCATTTTTTAATTGGGTCAGTTGAAATTTTGATGTCTAATTTTTTGAATTCTTTATATATTTTGGAGATCTGTCTTTTGTCTGATGTGGGGTTGGTGAAGATCTTTTCCCATTAAGTAGGCTGTCTTTTTGTCTTATTGATTGTGTCCTTTGCTTTGTAGTACCCTCTCAGTTTCAGGAGGTTTCATTTATTTATTCCTGCTCTCAGTGTCTGTGCTACCTCAGGATCCTTCAATACCACTCTTGGGCATATACTCAAAAGATTCTCAATCATACTACAAAAGCATTTGTTCAGCCATGTTCATAGCAGCATTATTTGTAATAGCCAGAACCTGGAAACAACCTAGATGCCCCTCAACCAAAAAATATATAAAGAAAATGTGGCTGTCCACTCTCTCCTTATCTCTTCAATATAGTTCTTGAAGTTCTAGCAATAGCAATAAGACAACATAAGGGGATCAAGGGGATTCGAATTGGAAAGGAAGAAGTTAAACTTTCGTTATTTGCAGATGATATGATAGTGTACATAAGCGACCCAAAAAACTCCATCAAAGAACTCCTGCAGCTGATAAACTCCTTCAGTAATGTGGCAGGATACAAGATCGACTCCAAAAAATCAGTTGCCCTCCTATACACAAAAGATAAGGAAGCCTCATTGTCCTTTGTTTATGGCTAGAATCTGCTTATGAGTGAGTACATACCATATTCCTCTTTTTGAGTCTGGGTTATCTCACTCAGTAAAGTGTTTTCTATTTCCATCCATTTGCATGCAAAATTCAAGATGTCGTTGTTTTTTTTTTCTGCTGTGTAGAACTCTAAAGTAAAAGTTTAAGTTTGTGATTCCCTTAAGACTCCTTATAAGATTACCTTTCAAGATAAGTAATCAGTAATTGGCCCTTCTTTGTAACTGCAAAATACAGCCAGTAAAAGACCTAACTGACAAGAATGTCTTGCTTGTCCACACATTTAAGTTATTACAAATTGCTTGGGTAAGAATGTATGTGGGTTCTTAGAATGATGTTTTCCACCTGTGTATGTAAAATGTTTAATTATGTAAGGGATATAAAAAATACACTGTTTTTAACTGTTCATTTTGTATTCATTGTAATCATTCACTTGAAAAACAGAGTGTTACCACAATAGAATTCATATATTTGCCTGAAAAACTTTGTTGGAGTATATAAGCTGTAGAGAATAAGTATACAGAAAGAACAGAGAAAGAACAAGAGAGAAGAAAGGATAAGGAAGGAAGCCATAGAGAAAGAGTGCGTGTCTTTTTTCCCTAAAACCTCTAAGATAGAAAAGTGTAGTTTTTGCTGACATTGTGGATTTCTCTCAAAGCACTGGGCTGGTGGGGGCTCTCCTCTTGGTAAAGCCTTGAAAAGAAATATCCTTGTACTTTTAACTTGTCCAAAGAAGTATTTCTTGATCACAGGTTACTTAATAAGAATAAAAATATGACAGAAGAAAGAAAAAAGAAAGGATCTTGAGAATACACATTTATTTTAGTTTGATAAAGCATAATTATATGGAAAAAGCTTTTCAGTACTTGAATATAATTATAACTTAAGGACATTGGCTAATGAGTTTCTTTACCATTAATATGTGTGCTGTGATGACATTTGTAGTACATTCTGGATAAATTCGTTCAGCTCTGAAAATAGGCTCTCTTAAGTATGGAAAGGTTTTGCTAGGATAGACTGCTGTAATTTCTGTATATTGTACTCTAAATGCAGTGTCCACAAAGTCAATATCTTACTTCTATCTGTGTGAAAGCTGAAACTGGAATTTTTAAGTAATTAATAAAATCAGGAATCTTAGCTCAGAAAAACAATAGGCAAATGCACATCATCATTTGCTTAGTATACCTTAATGTGGACACTTTTTGCAAGTGTAGAAACAGAGTAACACAGTAAAGCTATATTTGAAGTTATCAAGATATAAGCATGCATTACATGACCATTTCTTAATAACCTTGCTTCATTCTTTGCCATCTTCATGAATGACTCTTCCTGGTGTTAGATTAAAAAAATCAAAAAAAGGTCCTATCCAAGAGACAAGGCATCATGATCTACAATTTGGAACTATTCTAGCCGTTAAGACCTGCTGTGATGTGTTTCCCAAAACCCGTGTTAAAAGATTGTTCTCCAGTAGGGAGCATTACTAGGAATTGAAAATACCTTGGAGAAAAGGGGTCTAGTAAAAGAAATTTAATTGTAATTTAAAGGCTGATATGAAAACTAACATTAGTTAAGAATGATAAAGGACTCTATGAAATCAAGTAAGGTCAAAAGAAAAATAAAATACTGGTGGTAAGAAGAAAAAAGATCGAAGCTCTTCACATTGCAAACACTCTCCTCAAACTGGGATAGGAATTGTTTGTCTGGTAGATAGGGAAGCACTGAGTAACATCTGATATTAAGGCATTCTGGAAGTCTGAATCTGGTGAGGTGACCTCTGTGAGGGCAGATGAGAGGCCATTTGTAGCATGACCAAAATAGAAGTTACTAAACTCAGAATTTGCTATAGACGTAACATTGTTCTTCAGTGCCAAAGAACATTATAAATGTAGATGCACGATACTGCAATGTAGTCGATTTATATCCTGCTAAGATGAGCTAAGATGACTTTAGCTACTTATCTACTGCTTTTATCTCTGCAACAGGAATAACCCCTTCACACACATCAGCCACCATCAAAGTTTTCTTGGTAAGTGATTTTTATACAGAACGACCTGACCTTTAAACCTGGCCTGATGGCCTAATTAAGTTTAGATTTTGAAACAAAAATGATGCTCATCACAGTATTTCAGAGGCATTTCTGGATTTCCACAAGTCAAAGAAAAACATCAATTTGCAAGAGTCTGAAAATGAAATAACTTCAAAATAAAATATTAACTATATATTACTACAGCAAGATGAAGAATGTGAAAATGTTTAGCATTTCTGCCCTCTTTCTCAATTTTCAGAAAATAAATATAAGTAAGTTGTATAGCTTTTTTAAAATAAAACTTAACAAATTAATTAAAATGATTACTTAGCATAGTAATAAAATGGACACAAAGTATAGATTTTCATTTAAAAATTTTTACATATATTTTGTTTGCTTGAAGATATTTGTCCCATTCTAGTTTAGACTCCACACATGGTAATAGGGTCTGTTTTTAACTACATAAAGTACATATTGTTCTAAAACAAATTTTACCTACCTAAAGTTTAGGGAAGGTATTCGTATGTTCAAACTATAGCTCATTGGAAATCAGCAGGAAATGACCCTGTAGGGGCAGAAAAGCAAACTAACTGTGTGCAAAGTTTGCTTAGAAAGAACTCTTAGGTTTGTGGCGAATGTAATAAAGGGTGGCTGATGATATTGTGTGGGATTCTTGCGTGTTTCACTGTTAATCCTCAGGGTTGGTGTCAGGCAAAATCTCCCCACTACAAAAGTACTGCTGTATTTATTTCTTTAAATTGTATATTGAAATTAGAGTTTGCTATGAAAATGATTACTAGTTTTCTGAAGGAAACACCTAATTACAGAAATTTATTCCTTGGACATTTCATTTATAATTAAAATTTTCTTACTGGTCCATGTAATTCAGCATGCTTTATTATTTTTTTTTAATTTGTCCCTAACTGAGAATGACTTGTTGGCTGGAAAACACTCAGGAGTTCTGTCATCTGATCTAAGAAAAATTAATTAAGAGAGAGAGATGGGGAGACACACATACACACAGAGGGGGGGGGGAGGGAGTTTATGAGTGAACGTATTACATATGTTATCGACAGCTGTAGCTTAGACATTTCAAGGGGGTAACTTATTTCTGGACCTTCATTTGCACCTTCATAACTACAGATAAGCCATTTTGAAACTGGTCATTCTTCACAGTATAATGAGCAGGGCTTTCTTAAGAGATTTCCCACACAAAAAAAGAAAAGTATGTTGTCTCTGTTCACACTGTGTTTTGTCAAAGAGAAAAATTTGATGTTAGACCAACAGTGACTGACTACATTAAGGTACAGGTGCATGACCTAATGGATTCAGTGTGGGTCTGAAATCACTATTAAGTGGGCAATGCTTCGCTGCATGTATGTTTACCAGAATTGAAAAATAGACATCTTTTAAGTTCAATATTATGCTATTTAATACATTCTCCAGATGAGTAGGTAAGAGTTTTCTGCCTGCCGGGGAAGTGGATGGCAAGATGAATGAAACTTTTTTCAACAGTCAGTGCTAATCCATTATTTTCAGTGCATTGGGCTTAATATAGACACCTAAGAAAAACAGGGAGCAGACCTGTGCCGACTAAAGGGAAGAACGGGAAATAGATCCAGAGTCCTTCCCTCCTCTCTGAGATTCGGCTCAGGGGAAGGGAAATAAACGTGAATAAACTCACTTATTGTGAGTTTTACACATTCTTTCGTTACTTACAGAAAAGTGGTTAGGGTTTTCCCTCCCCCAACTCTTCTCTGAGGTTTCCCATCTCCCTTTCTATCCAAATCCTCATCCTTTTTGGGTCTCCTTAGAAAACAAACAGACATCTGAAAAAAAAAATAACAAAATAAGATATACCAAAAACAAAGAACTTGAATACGCCATAACAAACAGAAGAAAAACCCATTTTTTAAAAAAAGCTACACACATTCACAGACACAAACATTTCCAAGCAAAAACATAAAACCGGATCATATGCTATTCATGCAAAGGACCTGTAAGAAAAAAAAATAGTTCTGACAAAATGCTATGAAGAAAGGATTACTCTAAGTATGGTGTTGATTTCATTTTGTGTTAACCATTTCCTGCTGTGCATGGGGCCTGCTCTTAAGGGTGGTTTGTAGATCCTCTGACACTCCATTGGAAAAACTAAGTTTTCTTTTGCAAACATTGGTCAATTGGAGATAGTTTATGGGTTAGAGATGGGGTTTGTATCTACTTCCTCTCTAAGCCTCTAAGCCTGTGCCCACATCAGGCTTAGACCTGTACGGGCCTTATGTATGCTTTCACACACTCTATCAGTTCATATGTGTGTCACTTCTATTGTGTCTATAAGGCCTTATTTCTTTTTAGCTCTCCATACAGACTGCCTGCTACAGTTGTATTGCATCCTCATCAGTAGAGTTCCCTAAAGTGCTAAACGGAGGGCTTTCACGAACACTTTCAATTTAAGACAGAGTGTTCCAAAATCACTCATTGTCTGTACATTTTGCAGTTGAAGGGTTGTATTTGTTCCCATCTCCTGCAAGAGGAAACCTCTACACAGTGAGCAAGACACCGATCTATAAGTATAGCAGAAAATCATTATGAGTCATTTTATTGTTACTGTTCCTTTAGCAGAACAGTAGTATTTGATTTTCCCCTAGGACCCTGGACTATCTAGTCTTAGGTTATTGGCTACCGAGGCAATGTTTGGCGTGGGTTCCATTTCATGGAGTAAACCTTAATGCCAATTAGATAATGGTTGGTTAACCCAGAAGCTTGGTGCCACAATTGCATCAGTGTACCTTGCAAAGAGCTTACCAGTGTGTATTGAAATGCTTCTAGCTTAGTTGATGTTTACCTTTCTCCTCTCGTAGAATGCCATGTATCTTCTGGTACCATGAATGTTAGTCTGTAGGGGCAAAGGCTCTAGGTAGGCATCAGTTCCACTTCTCCATGTCCAGTGAGTTAAGTAGGTTTTCTATTCAGTAATAGGTCCTTAATATCAGTTGTGGAAAGCAACCAGTAGACTTTGCAAGAGCCAGGGTTGCTTGGGGATTACCATGGGTCTCCTATGACCAACAACTCCTTTATATGTAACCCATTCCTGGAATTGGAGGCATCATTTGTTGGCAAGATGTATCTAGTTCGGGTTTTCTTTCACTCATATTTGATGATTCAACTTAGATTTCTTATATATAATTATATATTTTAAGAAGGTTCTACTATATTAGATTTTCATATGAACCTTCTCCCAATACCCTTATTTTTGACTGTCTGTTCTGTATTTTCTTCCTTATTCCTCTCTTTCTCCCTCCTCCCTATTTGTTCCTCCTGTTCCAGCCTCTGTCTCAAACACATCCACCCACAAGTATCTAATCTTTTTTCCCTTCTTACAAAGAACATTCCTTTCCCCATAGACCCTCATTCTACATGTCATTTCTGTTGTCATACAGAGTCTTATAGGATTAGCACCATCTATAATTAATCATTAATTAAAAAAACCTATGGACTTGCCAATAAGCCAATATTATTGAAACATTTTCTCAACTTGCAGATTCTCTACTCAAGTAATTCTTACTTGTGTCAGCTTGACACAAAACTAACCAACACACCTTCACATGTTGACTTAAAACTCTCCCATATATTCATGGACCCAGAACTGGTAGGCTATAACTGCAACTCCTCAAAGTCCTTTACCCCAGGTTATGAAACATTAAACACACACACACACACACACACACACACACACAAACTGATGTCAACCAAAATATTTAAGTAGGAGTTCTAAAGACTCAAGACTCTGCTACTTTAAAAAAAACATTTAACTAGAAAACATGATTGAAATCAATGACTTTCAAATGGAAACTGATAGAAATAGATTAATTGGAGTAGTTTTTATTGAAGTGATAAACACTTTTTCTTTGGAAAGAGAGGGGTGATTTGAACCACAGACCATTGACTCCTCCTCATTGTGCTGTTAGGATTTCATCTCCCATGCTCCAAATAGATCGTTGGTAACAGAGAAAACAATTATTCCCTTGTCTACTGATATCAGGCTGTACATTATGTTTTAGTTTGTACACTTCAAAATGTATTTAAAGACAATAAAATTTGGTAGTTGCTAGAGTCTGTTCATTCATCAAAATGAATCTGTAAAATAATTTACAAAGAATATTATAAATTTCTCTATTGCCTCTTTACACTGACATATGCATTAAAACAATAACACATGAAAACTGGAATTGCTGTAATTAAAAATATTGGAAATAGAAATGTGGAGATTTGGACAGAATTTAGAATCTACAAAATTGCTATTACAGGTGACCAAGACAGAGATGTAATAACCAGAGACCTAGGGTAAACCAAATACTACTGGTCTAAAAACTAGTAGAATTAAAATAACTTCTAATCATATTTCTCCATACTCACAGATCAGTGCCTTGCTCAGAGAAAATTTCCTCCTGCAGCAGTTGCGAACAAATAGAGCGACCCAAGGAAGTTGCTTTGCAGAGAATGATACCTTGAACGTAGCTCTAAATAGGATGTCTTCATCAAATCCCTTCTCTCAGAGTTTAGGGTCTTGGTCTCACCCATTATTTGATGATTCCATTTAGAGTTATTACATTTATGTATACATTTTCAGAAGATTCTGCTGTATCAGGTTTCCATATAACCCCTCAATAACCCTTATGTAAACAGTATATATTTTATGAGAAAATAATATTTTGTTTCTGTTTTGAGATAGGTTATATCTGTGTAGGCCTAGTGTCTGGGAACTCTGTAGATCAGGCTGGTCTCTAACTCCGAGATCTGCTTGTCCCTGCCTCACAAGTGCTGGGGTTAAAGACGTCTGACACCAACACTAAGAAATCATCTCATTGAATAGAAAGGGAAAAAACAAATGACAAACATTTAATCATTATGAAAATGGTTTATCAGTTATTTTTTTTCCTCATTTTTTATTAAAGATTTCCATCTGCTTCCCTCCTCCTTCCCCATCCCTCCCCTCCCTTCCACCCATACCCCCTCTCCACCTCTCTCCAAGGCAAAGAGCCATCAGGGTTCCCTTCACTATGTTAAGTCCAAGGTCCTCCCAGCTCCCCCTAAGTCCAGGAAGGTGAGCAACCAAACTGACAAGGCTCACAGTGAGCCCGTCCATGCTGTTATTTTTAAAAGCATATATAGATTACATATATTTAACATGTAAGCCTAAAATTCTACTACTATATTTCAATCAAGGGAATATAAATATATGCCACACCAAGACCTCCAAATTAATTTTCCTAACAACATAATTCATAAACATGAAGAACATTAGAGGAATTTATCAAAAAAGAGATTACTCCTATAAATTACAAATGAATAAAAATTGTATCTATGAAAGGAAAGAGATTATAAATATGTTGTCTAAGACTTGTGAATTTCAAATCCTTACATAGAGTACAGGGAACTAGACATAAAGATTTAAATTTTAAGTGGATTTGTTTTTTTCAGAGAAAACTCAGAAAAACAGGTAAAGAACTGTATTTGTCTGGGGCTGAAAGCAAGAGTTTGGATGGAAAACAGACATATAAGAAAATGTTGGGGTGATCATAACCACTTGGAATTTCATCATGGTTTGTGGTTAATAGCATCATAATATTGAAATATATTAGGTAATACACGTTTTGTCTATAAATAATAATTCTAAATAGCTTAAATGAGATAAAATCTACAGAACATTGGCAGCAGATGTAGTTCATTTGGTATATTGCTTGCTTAGCATGAATGAAGTCCTGAATTCATGCTCCAGAACCAAAAAACCTCGGTCTGGAGAAGTACAACTTTAGTCTCAGCACGTGTGTGTGTGTGTGTGTGTGTGTGTGTGTGTGTGTGTGTGTGTGTGGTGGGGGTTCTGGCAAGCAGATAAGAAATTCAAGTTCATCCTTTTCAATGATCGAGAGTTCTTCGTTAAACTGGGTTACATGAGACCTTTAATTAGACAATCAATACATATTCATTATCTTCCTATATCTAATAAACAAATTTAACTCTTCATAAACTGCTGTTTCTTTCTGTGTGCCAGATATATAGAAATATGTGAGATATTTTACTACATAGTAAGAAATATATACAATGGAAAACTTCTGGTTCTTCTTATAGTTACAGTTAAGCAACAGGGCTTCTACAATAGTATTAGACAAATAAAACATATTTAATGGCATTTCTGCATGACATACTAGTCAACGATCTGAAAGTGTAACTGAATGTTATTACTTATAGTATTAATTATTCTAAGACTATTGAAGTGACTCAAAGTTTGAAAGATGTACTTCAAAATAAATATTTTTCCTATGAATTGGGTTAAGTAAATACCATGATGTAACTGAATGCAGTGGAAAAAATTTAACCCTCTGCTCTACAACTCCCAAAGAAAGAGACAAATTAGGAAAGGATGCCCATCCTTGCCATTGAGTCAAACTCAGCAGAAGCTGCCTAGAGTTTGATAACTTTGAAACTGTCGACTTTGAGTGGCATTACCCTGTGGAATGCATTAACTCTGTTTCTCTGCCTCTTAAGACAAAACAAGCCTCTAGTTCCTGACAACAGATTAAACCACACTATATACTGTCCCTGTCCCTTATCTTAAGGTATAAAATTGGACTAACTGTGAGAAAGTAACTTCTATTATATGTACTAATTATCAATTCACTGTCACTTAAAACAATAATTTCTCTCTCTCTCTCTCTCTCTCTCTCTCTCTCTCTCTCTCTCTCTCTCTCTGTGTGTGTGTGTACCTGTAATTAAAAAAATAAGACATCATTGTGTATGCTTGAAAATTCCCTTAAGCATTTGAAACCACCATGCCTTTGTATTAATAGATAAATTTATTAAATATGAATTTATTGATAGACTGTCGCTATTTAAATTTCTAGTCATACAAAGTTTCTGTGAACTTAAAATGATTTAATCATAAACCCAAAACATGGAAAATGAGACCCCAAACAGATGTATGTATCAGCATTTGTATAGCAGCAGTTTTACAAATGTTTAAAAGTTTGCCACAATCTGTATAAGGGAATATTTGTTATAACTTCACGAGAAGATATATATATATAACCATGGGACTATGTAGAAGAAAGCAAGGAGTCAATATTTAGTGTGGCAATGTATGTAAGAAAAGGTATAAATATTTCCCTTATATAAATCCATCTACAAATATATGAACATGTTTAATTGATTTGCCTTTTTAACAATCCCATGTTTAAATTGAACAGCATTAATAGTATCATAATGTTGCACAAGCTTTGCGACTACTTCTGGAAATTTTAATTAACTGAAACACAAATTAACTCTATCCTGAACAACAATTCTCCATTTCCTTGTGTTCTTCCCTTAGTATCTTCTATTCTACTCTGTCCGTAAATTGTCTACTTGATAGTCAGTGTGTGGAAACACACTTCAGTTTTCATCTGAGCTATCCTACTTCATTTAGTCATTCAATATGAATCTTGTGGTGTTTTATGTTTGTGAGATGTAAATTGGCGTCATCTAAATTGATATGAGCATGTCTTATAATGCCACTCCACAAAAAAGATGAAATTGCTATCCACTCAGGTGTGAGACCTTGCAGCATGCTGAAGGGGCAGGTTGCCAACTTCATGTCACAAGGCCTGAAATTACTCTGGAAATCACAGCATCCCTTTTCTTAACAGAAACAGCAGGAAGCCATGTTCAGTCCAGATAGTGATAGAGACCCCCTACCTATAATGATTTAGATTGATTTTCAGAAAGTTTGCTCCTTTTAAAAAATGACTGCCTACGGCTCTTTCTGTCTAGTATCTTTTCTTTCTGCTTCTTTTTTTTTTAAATATAGTCTCTCCTTTTGTCTTTAACTATGGAATTCCCTCATCTATGTTATGTTAAAGTATTAAATATGAAAATCCTGATAAAGTTTTAGGCATTCTAAAACATCATGCCAGTCGCCTCGTATGAGCAACAACAAAGGAGAATTAACACCCATCCTGCTACTATTAAGAATTTGGCCCATACATTTGAGGCTCTCTTCATGTCCTATGATGAAATACATGCTGTATTCTTTGCTATCTAAAATTTTCTATTCACCAGAAAGAATTATGTGAAGCTCAGCTTATTGCCTGTCTTCTTTAAGGTGAATTATATCATAGCCAGTATGCATTTTGAATTAATTAGCTGCACCCTCTAGAATGAACAAAAAGTGACTGAAGAATCATCCTTTGTATAAAAGTTTAGCAGCATTAGAATAAGAACTGAAATAGAGACTACCGAGTGGATCTGAAAATAATGAGAACTGCAATGGTAGATCAAGATAATTGCCATGGGCGCTAGCTTCAGGACCATAGCTTGAAACCTTGGTGCCAAAGTGCTGTAATTCCAAGCTCATAAAGATATGAAACTTCTGAAAATTTTGATTTAACCACTCAACATTTGATTGCATTTAAAGTACTTTTTCCTACTCTCATACCCTCTGCCAAGTTGATCTACATTTCCTTTAAAATAATTGAATGAAAATGGTTATTTTAAAGTAAAATATGCAAGAGAAGCCAAATCAATATAAAATTATTTGTGTGTTATTAGGTTTTCCCAGAGTTGGATTCAGAGATGTGTGACTGATTTCACTGTTATTCTGATACTAGTATTTCTGAGAGTTGATAATAAAGAACTGTAAACTCTTATTCCTGTTTATAATTAGTACATTATGTAAATTCTATTAATAGCACTTTACTATTCTATTATTCTGATGACATGAGAATGGTAGGAGGAGATATTCCCTTTTCAGAAATAATATATTGAAATAATAGAAGAAGGGACCCTACATATTTGACTTCTACTTGACAAATTATTTTGTTAAAAAGGCAAAAATAACCTTACCCTCGTCTGAATTGAAAGCCCCTGTGATCTTTCTCAACAAAACAGTGGAAATACAGTTATAGTCATCAACTATGCATGAGTAAAGGTCAGTAGAGGATATTGAATTTCACATTTTTTTCACATAATGAAAACAATGTGATTTCTTCAAAGTTGGACCTTGGCATTATAGAAATGTACTTTCCTACTCTTGATAAACCTATAATTAATGAACATAAAGCCAACTTGTGAAGCTTAAATTATTTGTTCATGATCATTTATCAAAAATCTTCCAATGGTTTTTATATTTTCAATTTAATTCTAGGAAAATTTGATGGAATATTATGTAATACATTAGACTCAATTTCTTTAAATCTTTGTATATTCTACATTGTTTAATTTTGCAACACAATATTTACAACTTATTTATAGTAATATTTTATTTATGTTTTAATAAATAAACTTATCTAACAATCAGAAGGGCAAAATTAAACCACTAGAGGTAAAGTAGTGGTGGTCAACGCCTTTACTCCCAGGATTTGGGAGACAGAGGCAGATGTATCTCTGTGAGTTCGAAACCACCCAGAGCTACACAAGAACAAACGCAGAAACAAATCCAAGTGGTGGTGGGCCTATACCTTTAATCCCAATACGAAGGAGTCATTCATCTTTAATTCCAGCACTAGAGAGAATATAAAATGAGAGAAGAAAGAGGCTTAATCTGCTTAGTCTGCTTAGTCTGTAGTTGCCCAGTTTTGGTAGAGTAAGACTTTTCTAGTGGCTTGACTGCTTTGGTTTTCTGGGTTTGGGGGGTATTGAACCCCAATATCTGTCTCTGGGTTTTTATTATTTGTGTTACATTTGGTGCTCAACATGGGACTTGAAACCATGGTTAAGAATCTCATGATCTACTGAATAGATAACTAGAAAAAAAAATAAAATTAAATGAGTATTTCATTTTTGCCAAATATCTATGTGAATGTACATATGTTTGTAGAGAATGTGTGGATACATGCTTGTGGGAATAAAAGACTAACTTTATATGTTGTTACTCAGACACCTTCCAATTTTTTTGTAAAAGATCTCTCATTGGCCTAAGATTTGCCAAGAAAGGCTAACCCAGTTGGGAATCATCCCCATGGGTCACACTATCTTCTGACAGCTATGACTGCAAATGCAACTTATCACATTTGGATTTTTCTCATGGGTTCTTGCTGGCAAAACTAACCATTCTTGTTCTATAGGTAATCAATTTGCTACTGTGTGATCACCAATGAAGTGACTATTTTTTAAATTTTTCTTACTTGTGATTAAAATGTACTTGAATTGCAAATTGTATTTCTTAGCCAGCATATATTTGGCATTGAGCTCACCAAGTAGGCTTGGCTGGCTGCCCTGGAAAAGCCAGAGAATTGCTGGCCTTTGGCTCCTAGAACTGGGAATTCAACCATATGCCACCACACTAAACCGTTTTTATAAGAGTTGTGGGGTTTGAACTCAAGAACTCATGCTTGTGTGACAATATTTTTATTTACTGAGCTTTCTGTCCAGTTCCTGTATTTACTTTTTAAAATAAGAAAATTTATTTTTCTAGCTTTCATAGATTTCATATATTTTTTATAATTGCATAGGTATGGGTAACTTTCACTGAGACCACAGAATCCATAAGTAATTTGTGAAACTATTAAAATTATATGTCAAACAAATGGCTGCAGTATAATGTGACACGTTTAGGTGTATTGAAACAAATGGTACAAAAAAGAAAAATAGCAAGCATAAATCGCATGAAATCATTAGAGTATGTAAAATTTTATATTTAATCTGATAAAGTTTCCAAGAAATCCCATATCTAACTTATTTTAGTAAAATTGAAACATGCTAATTATTTGCAGATACTGCATGTGGACATAAGAGACATATTCTGAAAAGACAGAATTAATTTTGGTAACAGTGAATTATTTTCAGTTAATTTAGTTTTTGTTCATGAGGTAATAAAAGTTTAAATCTACAATGTTACTAACATAATTATAGTAAGAACAAAAAACAGGCTGGAACAAATCTAAGAACAGTGTAAAAGACGTACTAAATAAAACCACCATCAATCTTTGTGGAAACATTTTTAAGACAAGTAGGATTAAAAGGTTACTTGATAGCAAGTTAATATGAAAAAGCTGTCAATTTTCTCTTGCATAAGATATCAATATAATGCCCAAAGCCAACACTTAGGGAACTTAATAAGAAAATAAATTACAAAAAAGAGCTTGACAAAACACCAAAAATGTATTTAATAGACAGTTACTGTGGAAGAGGGAGAACATCAGTAACCCTGCAGAATTCCCAAAAGAACGTCAAAAGCTATGTTTCAAGTGTGCAGACATAAACAACCCAAAGGACAAGAAAGCAACCCTGAACCAGTATCCCATGTGTGCAGACAAACAACCTGAGGGACAAGAAAAGGACACAGAACCATTGTTCCATGTGTGCAGACATAAGCAAGCTGAGGGACAAGAAAGAGGCCCCAAACCAATATCCCATGTGTGCAGACATAAGCAACCTGAGGGACAAGAAAGAGATGCAGAACCAATAAAAAGTAAACAGAAGGTGAGGTTCATTGCAAAAAATACTGACTAGTCAATAAATACTGGAACTTTATTTGTTTGAAAATAAGAATATTGAGCTTTTTGCCCACATTAAGTATGAATGTAAGTTTATCAGTGCAAAACCTTTACAAAGGGTTGGAAACATCATATTATATTGATTGTAGTGGGAATATAAATATATATATATATATGTAAAATTTTATATTTAATGCTGATAAAGTTTCCAAGAAATCCCATATATTTCTCTTTATCAAATTTTCTGTAAATTGTTGAAAATATAAGCCATTAAACTGAAATAGATATTCTCAAAAATAATGTGCATCAAATAACTTGCAGAATATATATAAAGCTTATGAAATAAATAAGATCAGAGAAATAATTCAACAGAAAAACTTAGATTTTAAATGTGAACTGCACAAGCAATAGTACACAAATGATGAACTACAAATAATTTTACTCTAACACACAAATACAGACAAACTCAAACAACACATAACAAAATGCTAAAAACATCAAATTCACATTGTTTAGAAAGACAAGATTTAAGAGGTCTACAAGAATGCCAGGGATTGTGACCAAGGTGAAGTAAGAGAATTCCTAATGCAAGCTTGGTGCCTAAATAATTTCAGAAAAAGATATTAAGGGAGATATGGACAAACAGAGAGCAAATTTCAAGATAAGTAATGCATTATGCCACTTATGATAAAATTAAATTGTCAATAACTAACATCTTATCAATGGTGATGGATCTCATAATCACTGTGTAGTAAATAAACCTTCTTGAAGGAACATACTTATGGAATTAGATAGCATTTTAAAGTAATGTGGCTATCTCAATTCATTTCCCCAGTTTCTTAAAGACAAATATTCACAGTTTATAGGAATAATAAACTGAACACTATTATAAATATCTATTTCTCAATGTGTTTGAGAGAGAGAGAGAGAAAACCTAATGTTGAGTAGGTAAAGAGGTGGAAAGTATTTGGGAATAGTTGAGGAGGGAAAGTCTGTGGCCAATAAATATTGTATATAAAAACTGTTAAAGAATAAAATTACTAATTTTTATTTGTATGTGTGTTTTGCCTTCATGTATGTCTGTGTACCATGTGTGTCTGGTACAGGGAACACCTTAAATAGGATTGATACCCTAGACTGTATTTGCAGACACTTGACAGTTGCCATAAAGATGCTGAGACATGGACCAGGACACTCTGGAAGAGCATACAAAGCTCATATCCATCCTCACACCTCGTTTTTACTTTTAGTGGATATAAACTATATTGTTACTTTTTAATTAGCAAGAAAATCAATTATAAAAGGTATATGATTTCTACATTTAGAATATAATAGTGTCCTGGGAAACTGAAACAGAGACATTCAAGTTTTCATCAAGCCTCACAACCTGATTATAATACATTGGACCCACATGGTAGAAAAAATGTCTCTGGCCTACAGACACACACACACACACACACACACACACGGCTCTCTAGCAAACAGTTTATGAACTGTTGTGCCCAACATGTTATTTGGATACTGGAATTCTAACAGGGTCTCTCACATTTCTCTAGCAGGTACTTTGTGAACTGAGACACATTTCTAGCCTTTTAGTTTTCTTTTTAGCATGTATTTAGAAGGTAAGTCCCTATTCCTGAAAATACACCGCACTTCAGAAACAGAGTCCAGAGACCTCTAAGCTGAAACTGATCTGAACTCCCCCTCCCTGAGTACTATCTTCTATATTATAAAACTGCACTCAAGCTTCTGAGGGGAGGGGTAAATCAATAGCTGTATTCAGTTATAATATCTATAAACCATATTATGACAAGAATGTTAAAATAACTTTAATGGTACATTAGTGTCATGCTTATCTTTGTTTTAACTTAACAGCTCGCTTCTTGGATTCAAGACCTACACAACAAGAAGGAATCCATTCCTGGAACAGGAAAACTAACTAACTGCTTAATTTTGTGGAATTATGTTTATTAAAGGAGAATCTGCATCCTATATTTTCTGAATTAGTGTCCAATCTGAGTTAGCCAACCACTCCCAAGCATGAGACCTTTGGTTCTGGTATGTGGTTAATATACTAAGTGTCACTTCTTTGAAAAAATTCTGCTTATTGCTTGCCCAGCAGCTGTCATTTGTAAATTGCCTCATGGCTATGGCTGATATTTTGTGCCCATTTCTTTTTCATGTTGTAATTTTTGTCTGATTTAAGCTTTTCAATTCTTTCATAGACTCTGTGAGTTCAAGTGTGCATCAGATCTGTTTTAAAAAGTACATTCCATGATCTCTCTCCTTCTGCTCCTCATCAGAACTTTGGGAGCTCAGTCCGGTGCTCCAATGTGGGGCTCTGTCTCTATCTCCATCCATCGCCAGGTGAAGGTTAAGGCTCACAGTGAGCCCGTCCATGCTGTAGAGTTCACATTCATTGCCTTTGTCCTTGGTTTCTCAGTCCTCCTCCACCGTCAGCCACATTCAGAGAGCCCGGTTTGGTCCCCTGTTCCATCAGTTCCATTCCAACTGGACTTGGTGGTCTCCCGTTAGATCTGTCCCACCGTCTCAATGGGTAAACGCACTCCTCACGGTCCTGACTTCCTTGCTCATGATCTCCCTCCTTTTGCTCCTCATCGGGACCTTGGGAGCTCAGTCCGGTGCTCCTATGTGGGGCTCTGTCATTTTCTCCATCCAATGCCAACTGGACTTAGTGGTCTCCCGTTAGTTCTGTCCCACCGTCTCAATGGGTGAACGCACCCCTCACGGTCCTGACTTCCTTGCTCATGATCTCCCTCCTTTTGCTCCTCATCAGGACCTTGGGGGCTCAGTCCGGTGCTCCAATGTGGGGTTCTGTCATTTTCTCCATCCATCGCCAGGTGAAGGTTCTATGGTGATATGCAAGACATTCATGAATTTGGCAATAGGATCTGGACATTTCTGGCTCCCTCTCTTCAGCTGCCCAAGGAACTAGCTGGGGGCATCTTCCTGGACACCTGGGCTTGGACTCTACAGCATGGACGGGCTCACTGTGAGCCTTGTCAGTTTGGTTGCTCACCTTCCTGGACTTAAGGGGAGTTGGGAGGACATTGGACTTAACATAGTAAAGGGAACCCTGATGGCTCCTTGGCCTGGAGAGGAAGAGAATGGGGGTATGGGTGGAAGGGAGGGGAGGGAAGGGGGAGGAGGAGAGGAGGAGATGGAAATTTTTAATTAAAAAATGAGGAAAAAAAGTACAATTTTCTTTTTTATTTATTCATAATTTATTTTTTTCATTAAAAAATTTATGCTTCCTCCCCTCCTTCCATTCCCCTCCTACTCCCCCACTTCCCCTCCTCCCTCCCCCTCTCTCTATAAGAGAAGGCAGGGAATCCTGCCCTGTGGGAAGTCCAAGGCCCTCTCCCCTACATCCAGGCCTAGGAAGC
This sequence comes from Arvicola amphibius, assembly GCF_903992535.2. NCBI lineage: Eukaryota > Metazoa > Chordata > Mammalia > Rodentia > Cricetidae > Arvicola > Arvicola amphibius. The sequence goes on along the minus strand of NC_052047.1, from coordinate 32,808,849 downwards.
TTTGCATCCAAATAGACTAGGGTCCCAAAAAGCAAGTACATGTAGCAGAAACAAGTCCCAGTGCCTTGGTCAATGGCTTCTCAGTCAGCCCCCATTGTCAGCCACTTCAGAGAGTTGGGTTTGGTTGCATGCTCATTCTGTCCCTGTCCAGCAGGATTTGGTGAGCTCCCATTAGAACAGGCACACTGTCTCAGTGGATGGACCAAGCCCTCGCGATCCAGATTTCCTTGCTCATCTCCTCCCTCCCTCTGCTCTTCAACTGGACTTGGGAGCTCAGTCCGTTGCTCTGATGAGGGTCTCTGTCTCTATCTCCATCCGTCGCCAGACGAAGATTCTATGGTGATATTCGAGATAATCTTCAGTGTTAAACCATCTTTTCAACCCTCTTCTATGTATATCCCTGAGCCTAGAGAGGAAGAGTTTGAAAAGACATTCATTTCAGGGGTTACCATTCAAACATCTCTCACTGTCTTAACATTATCCAATGGTGGGTCTTTCTAGTAATTACTGTTAAAACTTCTCTGATGATGATTGAGCAATGCACCATTCCATTATTATGATAACAAACCATTAGAAATAATTATACTTTTTGTTTATTTAGTATAATAATAGTAATAGACTTTCTCTTGGGCCCATGCCTTATCTAGTCTCAGGCTTGTGGTGTCATTAGCAGTGTCAGTCATGATATTCATATTATGGAAAGGGTATAAAATCAAATCAAAGAGATAAAAGAGTGATGGGTTATTTCCATAACATTTGTGCCACAATTGCATATGTAGGCATACCTTGTAAACAAAGCATTACTTGTAATGGTCTTAGATAGGTGTTTGATGATTATTTTTCTCCTCTAATAGCCTGGATGGCATATTCTAGCAGTATGACCAAACTAACTGATAGGAATAACGTTTCTTTTTTTTTTTCTCATGGTTTTTTTTTTATATATATATTTAAAAATTTCCATCTCCTTCCCTCCTCCTCCCCCTCCCTCCCCTCCTCCTCCCCCTTCCCTCCCCTCCTTCTCCCCCTTCCCTCCCCTCCCCTCCACCCATACCTCCCCTCCCTCCCTCTCAAGGCCAATTTCTAACTGAATGATGGCTAAATTTCTTCATATTTTATACCCTAAGTATGTAATATTTTTAACAATAGTGTCTTCTGATCAAGTTCTGTAAGGTAGTCAATAGTAATTGCAGTAATCTACAGTGCGTGAGTGGTTTTGGGGGAAAAATAAAACGTATTTCTGGTACTGGGTTTTTATTAGATAATATATGATACCTAGTTGGAGAAGTTTCCCCTCCTGATTGTGTCTCCAATCAAATGCCTTTAAATATATGCATGAATCTTATGAAGCTTCTATAGTAATATATTTTCAGATATCTTTATAAAAAGCATTTTGTATTATTCATTCCTCCTCATTTTCCCTCCTCTGCCTCCTCCCTCTCAGTACTACAAATATTGATGTTTTAATTTCCCTTGTATTACTTTATAACAATATATTATATACTCCTTTCCTTAAAAATTACCTTCCTCCCTACTTGTGCCTTGCTAGCTATCTAACCACTCATATCTAAATCACATACCTAAGGCATGAAATCTAATATGCATATACAAGAAAATATGTGGTAATTTTCTTTCTGGGTCCAAGCTACATAACTCAGTGTGAGTGTTTCTAGCTCTAACAATTTACCTGGAAGTTTTATAATTTCATATTTAACAGCTGAATAATATTCCATTGTTGAAGTAAATCACATATTAATTATCCATTTATCAGTTAGTGAGCATCTTGGCTGATTAAATTTCTGATTAGTAATAAATTAGCAATGAACATGGATGAACAAGTATCTCCATTGTAGAGATTTGCGCACGTGCGCAAGAGTGGTATAACTTGATCTTGTGGTAGATCAATACTCAGACTTTTAAAGAATCCCAATGCTTTTTTCCAAATTGACTATACTACTCAGAACTTCCATTTTTATATTATTTCTTAGTCATTTGTTTCTCTGCTGATAATGCTCTGTCCAGCTCCATATTGAAATCTAGCATTTTTTAAGCTGAATGTGTGTGTTTGTGTTTGTGTGTGTGTTCAGTACTCATATAAAAGATTTAATTCAATTGGAAACACTCAACAAAGGGAATAATGTTCCTGCTAGTGAGATACAGGTTCTTAAATAGAAAAACCAGTACCTCTTATAGGACACCATCTCTCAAGTTGTTGGTCAGGAATTTTATGGGGACTTCTATAATAGTACAGTGTATTAACATTGATCTGGGTTGCCAACCCAAACTTGCTAACAGAATCTTATTGCTGAAAATATCTTACACGTTGTTACAGGGCATAAAGAAATAATGCTGATTCTAAAACTCTTTCTACCTAAAGGCTAGCCTTCATCATATCAAAAGGAAGAGTATAGGCTGCTGAGGAAAAGCATCATCAACAGTCCTTTCCAGATGTGAACGCTGTGAGCTGCAATAGTGGCCATCATGATGAGGTTTGCCCATGGGAGTAAGATAGTGATAAATATTATGGAAATAACTCATTGCTCTCCAGTTCTACAGAAAGAAAAACAAGCCTGGTAGTACAAATGATACAGAGTCCATGCTGGGGAGATCATAGGCATCAGAGAATAACCTACCACTACCATCCTTATAAATGGACATAATATTAATCTGTATTTTAAATTTTTATCTCTATACTGTAGATTATACATCTCTCAGAGTTTACCACAAAGGTACTTTTTGCAATGGACAGCAGTTAAGGCAGAACTCACGAGTGAAGATAAAGAGAACTAACATCCCTTCCAGGGGAGGGAAGGGGGAGGAGGAGGGGAGGAGATGGAAATTTTTAATAAAAAAAATGAGAAAAAAAAACAAGCAACTAAAAAAAAAGAGAACTAACATCAGTGCTCAGCCACAAACATAATATCTATATTAACATGCATGCCCTCAACACTTAGCTACCATTGCAGAAGAGGGGACGGAAAGATTGTAGGAGCCAGAGGTCTGGGAGGTTCGGAGTTAAACTGTATCTTTAGAACATGACAGCTTTAATGGACTGATGGTACCTATGGATGCTTGAAATAGATGTGCAAATATAGTCAGTCAACATTGTATCATGTAAGAAGAGGCACTTAAAGGCCACATCCCTAAAACAGGAATCATTGACAATTGAAAGCTTGTGGGGAAAGAAGAGTCAAGTTTCCTGTAAGGGTGTGAGCTCTGCTATGTTGGTCATACATATGCTGACGACACTAAACTTATGGTGATATGGGCAGCACAAATTAGATTCAGTGGAATACCAGAAACATTTTCAACATTATTTCAGAAAAGGATTTGAAGTAGGAAAGACAGTGGGGATGTAAAAAAATGGGTCAGGGAGTTACTGGGAGGGATGACAGTGAATATGATAAATATATATTTTATAAAGTTAGTAAAAATATTGTTATAAAAACAGTTAACCCAGATTTATGCTTTCATTCTAAGGTTTGTTCTTTTGATTACTGCCTTATTCCGCGGTGATATCCACTGCTTTGCAAGCATCTGTAGTGTTTAAGTGTGTCTCGAAGGTCTGCCTCTCATATCATTTTATTTTCTCTACAAGTGCATTTCCCCACATTATGTTTTTTTGTTTGGAGGGTATTTTTCAAGCTTGTCTGTGAATTTCTAATTAGATTTTCTATGGTGTCACTTCCATTCTTATTATTCCCGCTGTGGTTTTTCCTTTGACAATCATGATTTTCATTTTAATGAAATCTTCCTTACAACCTATTCACTCCACCAAACAATCCTTTTGTTAATTAATGGAAGTGAATAGTGGCTTCTTACATGAAACAAAGATAATAAAATTGGTGTCTTTGAATGTCTCTATACTGTAGGACTTTTGAGTTATGTATTTAGATATATTTTAGATAAGGGGAGGAATTTGAAATGATGCTGTTTAAACTTATACCCCACCCTATAGACCGGAAGCTGAGCTTGTTTTGCTCTTACTATTTTTGATTATTATTTAGTATTGGTGGCTTGTCGTTGGTAGTTTAATCCTTAAAAGTTCATTTCTAAAATATAAAAAGACTCTTTTTAGTAATATTTTAAAATAAATCACTCCATGGAAAACCAGAACATGCTGTGATATATAGCTTTATTAATCTATCTATCTATCTATCTATCTATCTATCTATCTATCTATCTATCTATCTATCTATCATCTATCTATCTATATCTATCATCTATCTATGTCATTAATTTATCTATCTACCATCTATCTGTAATTCAAAACAACCAAAAAAAGCATGTAAGACATTAATCAAAGGCATACCTGTAATCGATGGTTAATCCTCTACTAGCCAAAGCTTTTTGTGAAGGATTCACATAAATTCTTTGACAATCCATCAGCCTGTCTGATGGTTGCTATCATTGAGGAGCTGCATCTTTTTTAATAATTCTTTTTATTAGTATGTTGACTTTCATATCGAAAAGGACATTAGAGTCATTTTTTTCTTATGACTGGCAAGGACATGGTGATGGATTTTGTGTACTTTTTTGGGGACTAAATATATCTCAACAACAATCATACATTGAATTCCTATTCTGCAATGTGATAATATTTGAAGGTGAGACTTGGATATCTAGTTATTTCATGAGGGTGGAGACTGCTTGGACAGAATTAGTACCCCTTTAAGATTTGTGACAAGAAATTTCTCTTTCTTTCTTGAGATCCCAGAATAGGTAGAAATCACCAGTAGAACTCAGATTAGTAAATATAGTATTCTTGGACAACCCTTGTCTAAAAGGGAGAAATAAACATACCTTGCCATTTTGCTTTACTAGTATGTTCCAGTAATCTTTCTGTTGCCCTAGCAAATATATAAGATAATACATTAATAAAGAGGAAATTTTATTTTATCTTACAGTTTGGGAGATTTCAGTCTGGTGTCAGTTTCATTGCTTTTTCACCTAAAGCAGGAAGTCCATCAAAGGAGAACATCAAGCTCTCCTCTTAATGTGTGAGATACAAGTGAGACAATAAGCACTGAACAGTCCAATGATGGAGCAACTTCCAATGACCCATAATCTACTGCTAGTTCACAGCTCTCTTCCCACAACTTCCCAATTTCCATTTCTAAGAAGGGTGTGAAGACTCTTAAGGTCATTCTTCATTTAAATCACAGCACCAAACTATGCTCCTGATGCAGATTACTCTGTCAAGGTCCTTGTGCTAACTGATGGTATTTAACATTTCCTGCTGTGTTTGTTTATTTCTCAAATGGGAATTCTTTTCTCACTTATTTGCTTTTCATATACTTGCACACAAGATAATGTCAAAGGAATTCAGGAAATAATAGATGATGAGATGGTACAAATATTAGTTTTAGAAAATAGAGGTCTACTAAACCCTGCTTTATCTAAGTCATAAATACAACATTAGCAATGCTTGGGGGCTATGACATGTGGAGCCATCAGGTAAAAATGTGAAAAGCAATAACAAGAGGAGAGAAACATCTGTTGGACATCTTGCCAGTAGCTAAGAACTGAGGGTCAAGGTAAGCCACAAGAATTCCTCACATATCAGCACAGATGCAGAACACAAGAGAACACAGTGTGAAAACTGGATTGATTCCTAGAAGAGGAACAATTGAAAGGAAACTGATAAATTCTCATCATGGTTAAAAGGAGATCACACCAAGTTTATACACTTACTATTGTCAAGTTACTACTGTTAGTCATTGTAGTATAAGGTGATAAGATATAGCAAAGTGGAGCTTTAAATTTTATCTGTTCTACAGAGACATACTTATGTAACTCTGCATTTATTCTTTAAAAGAGAGATATGCTAAAAGTTAAATAGTAAAGATAGGACATATGGCTCTGTGTTTAAGAGTGCTTGCTGATCATGCAGAGGACCAGTGTTTAGTTCCCATCTATCCGGCAAAAAAAAAATGAAAAACTTTCTGCCCATGTCGTGTTAGCTGTCCTATACTGACTTTCTTTGGTACTAGCACACAAGTGTACATACTAAAAATTGCACGCACACACACACACACACACACACACACACTCGCGCGCGCGCGCGCACACGCGCACACACACATACGTGCATGCATGCCAATAAATAAAAATTTAAAGCAAATAATAACCTAACTTTTCATGGTGCTGATAGAATAATGGAACATTAAGGTAGAGTCCTTTATATAAAAAGGTTATGTTGTGTATCAGTGCCTCTTAATTTTCAATAAGTAGAACAGATGTCTGAAAATAATTTAAATTTACCCTAATCTTAATGAATAGGTCACTTTACCAGGAAGATACTCCATACAGCAAGAAGTAAATGAAGGCATAAAAACCCAGTGATTATTGTACTATGAAAATATAATGACAAAATTATATTAATTACTAAAATTAGACATGTGAATAAATTAAGAACTGTGGTCGTTACTGTGTAGTGTTTATTCTCATAATATTTCAAGCACAATTTTAATGAAAAGAACAAAAACAAAATACGTTACTCCTAGTGCTGTTGATATTTAAAAGAAATTAGAGGAGAATTAGTTGTCCATCACAGATGCAAAAAAGCAACTTGAATATTTGGGATATTTAGAGAAAAACCAATAGGCATTCCGAGGAGCAGAGAAGGGATGCAGATTTCTGGCATTACATGTATATGATGACTTCAGAGCCCTACATGCATGTTTTATTCTCTTGAAGATTATAGTTTCCATCAAAACAATCTAAAAGTATGTAAGCAAGATACTGAAAATTACAGCACAATACCACTTACTGAAGTTTTAAAAACCACAGTCAGTATTCTCAAATTAATTACTATTATTCCAAAGTTTTTCAGAAACAAAAAGATTAAATTCATAAGGGACAGGAGATATAGATTTTAATTTGGAAAAGGAGTCAATAAGTAACTAAAATATACAAAAGAGTAAATAAGTATTGTGCTTAAGATAATAGCAATTTTTAACTATATTTAGTTCAAATGGTTTTGGTTCTGAAGTCTATGTTTATCATTAACCTCTTCTTACTAAACTTTAAGAGATGTTATGAAGTATTCAATTACTAGGTATTCTCGTCCATTACTGTATTCTCAGCACCTGGACTGAGAACTCCAGATTTAGCCATGAAGCTAAATCTTTTAGTGATCATTAGACCCTTCTGTCTGTCAAAAATATCCAAAGAAAATGGAAGAAATATCTTTACATCAAAATCCAGGGTTTAGTAGACATGTAAAAAAGAAAGTTATTATGAACAGAGGCTGTAGGTCAAATTATGATATAGCTGACAACTCGGCACACACTACACATACATCTACATAATGTTGCCTGATAATAATATAAAACATAATAATAAGTGGACATGCATTGTACAGCTATGACAGATATCTATTAATAGGTATATAAACATTTCATATTGAACACTGATGCCATTAATGCTCTGTTTACTTTTGGCAGGATATTCTTCTTCTTCTTCTTCTTTTTTTGGAAACAGCATTACACCATGTAGCCCTGGCTTTCATGAAGTTCACTACATAGAAAAGGGCTGTCTCAAATCTACAGAAATCTGCTGCCTCTGCTTCCTCAGTGCTGAGATTAATGGTATTCACAACTACCCCCAGCCCATTAGTGTTTTAAGTCCGTGATGTGAAAATTAAGATTATAACATATTTAATAACTTTTAAGGATTGATTTATATTTTCCTTAATTAAATAAATATTTTGTCTACATATAAATATTTACAACATGTGCATGCATGGTGGCTTCAAAAGTCAGAAGAGGGCTTTAGTTCTCCTGCATCTGGAATTATGGATGAATGTGAGCTACCATGTGGTGCTGAAGTTAAACCTAGTTTGCATTTTCAACAGCATCAAGTGCTCCTAATAGCTAAGACTTCTCTCCAGCTCATGATTACAAACCTTAAGTTACCTATCCATTTACGAATTATAATAAAATATATAATTCCCTGAAAACATCTGTACTTTTATGCCTTGAGTCTGAGACTACTACCTTATAGAGCAAAAAGTGAATTTTTTTCTTATGGCAAAATATGTATGTCATTAAGGGTTTTGAGATGACCTTATCTGGATATGCATAATGCTTTTACAAGGAATTTTTTGCCAGGAGAGATTATGCAAGAGAGAAAAGAATAAAGGGAAAGAGAGAAGAAAAAGAAAACAGGAGGGAGGGTGGGACACTCACACACATGCACACACAAACACACACACATGGGGGAGGAAGAACAAGATAGAAAATGAGGAAGTCTATATTCTGTAAAAACTAGGGCATTATTCTCAGCAGACTGCCAAAAGGAGCACATTTGCTATCTTCTTAGTAAATCTAAATTTTTAAACCCTTTATATCCAAATATTTAACATAATAAGTTTGTGTCATCTTGAGCACAAAAAAATTTGAAGGCTTAGTTTATGGCATAATGGTGCCCTTCCATAAAATTATATAGATGCCACAAAATTAATAAAAGTCATTACCAAAGCATCATTCTGTTCTATATAATATCCCACAGTAATAACTTTGTCTTAATCATGTGGATTAATTTAGGTGATATATCTTATAATCATTGTAAATATGTTGGTTGTCTATTGCTTTCCAAAATTTCCTCATAGTTCAACCAACTGTATAACAACTGGTAAATGGCCCTACACAGAGCCAAATTCCACTCTAACATACATCCACTCCTTGTACAGGCATTTAATTAACTGTAAATATTTGACAACTTGTTAATTACCCATGCAGAAGTTCTCAAATAAAAACTCAAAAAAATTCATCACAAAACATTATTGAAAGAAATGTAAAAATGTAAACTGAAATTGACTTGGCAAGAAATGTATTTCTATCTGATCAGCACATCATGCTCCATATCAAGAAATTAAAAAAGAACTCAGTAAACAGAAAATATATAATATAAAGTTGTCTGACAATAAAATACACTTAGACAAATCCACATAATGAATTTGTTTCATTCCCAGAGTCACTTTTGATGTTTTTTATTTTACTCCCACATGAAAGAACACCATGCTGTTATAATTGCAGCCATTATTATGAACATGAATGATGTTCTTTTTCCTTATCAATCACTAAATGTTAAAAAAAACTGTGCAGTTTCTCTTGAATTAGATCGAAGGCATTTGAAATAGACGGAAATTATATTAAGTGTTATTCCAATTTCCACTAATTAATCTTGGAGCTGCTTTTTTTTTTTCAAAAATCTTCAATGTACTGGAAACTATAACTTTTTCTGTTACAATACTTATTCATCATAAAGATTAAATTTACGGTTAGTGCAAATACATTGTTTCTTAAATCATTTCTGAGTACACAAATTGACAATACTTTAAGTCATTTTTTATTTTCGCAAGGCATGGTTTCTCTGCTTTCTTCAAATAGTTTTAAGGTTTTAAGAATGAATTTAAACTGAAAGGAAGTAGAGCCTAGCCATATCTCCGAATTTCTTGGGAACCTCAGGGAACATATATATATATATATATAGTCTCTTTCATGTATCTATGCAATTGATAGATGTGCTATGGATAAATGTTTATCTTTCTTTCATTGCATATAAATAATCAAAACCACATAAATGAGGAAGAAGATAATTCAATGTAAATGAGAGCCTGCAAGCTTGTCTTTAGGTAAATGCACATTTGAGAATCCCTTAGGGAATGGTTTGAGAATGAAGTCGCAGACTTTCTTATCTTTTGAACAAGTGTCTGGGAACTCCTAAAACAAACATTTTAATATTTTGCAGTTTATACGAACATGTCCTATGTATTACAGGCACTATAAGTAAACACTCCAGAGCTGAAATATGAATCTTTCATAATTCCATAGCTGCATTCATCATTTCACTTTTTTGCATGTTAACACTTAGAAAAATTTTAAAAGCATTACAACTAATACTTATGTCTGTCCGGTTGTTTCCTTTATGTTAGAAGAGGCATACACTGGCGGTGTAGTATTCTCACTAAAAATGCAGTATTTTTGAGGAGTCTCTGCCTTCAGTTCCAGTTTCTTTCATCCTTCTTTCATTTAAAAAAAGTGTCTAGACTCTTCTGGTGCTCTTGGGTACACTTGAAATATTTTATACCTAGAATATTTAACTGTCGCTAGGGGGAAAACGCAAATCTTAAATATATATTTTCATTTCAAATTATATCTATTTTGGCAACAGTAGATGTTCTGGTTCATTATCATCTTCATCACAGTAGCTGAGGTTAATTGAAAGGTACTCCAAAGAAACAAATTCAAGTCTGTTGACTTTCTCTCATTAGAGATGGTTGAAGAGAGTTATCAAACCTTCATGTGAGACCTTAGCCATTCTTCCTACACCTTCCTTCTAGGTAAATTTAATTTTGCAATCTTCATGTGGACTTGTGACCTCTATAGGTGATGGAGCATACAGACCATGGGATACCAAAAGTGGCTTATCACAAAACTATAACAGAAAAATTGTCATCCATGTTTGGGCAAATGATACTTTCTGGTAGTGTGACTGGTATAGGATCACCACACTCTTGTACTATACTAAAGTTCTGTAAGCTCAATAAACTCATTGGTTCCCTAAACTGGGCCTTGGTGGAATCATAATTTGTTCTATCCTTAGAGTCCTCAAAGAAGTGAGTAATTATTTGTTTGAATATCCCCAGAACACTTTTACATTATTTTAATGCAAAAAAGCACAATAACACTGTTGTATTTGCTCAGTATTTTCTTTAAAAAATAACTAGTATCTAGTTCTAAACTGTGATGTTAATAATAAAATGATTTGGTATTCTATGCTGTAAAACTATGTAACTATTAGTTACCATTAAACACTTTAGTACCAGGCCACTATACTGCATCTCATTATGCAGTGGTAATGAATGACTTCTATTTAAAATATTGAAAATATTTACAATCTCAAGCTTATTTTAAATACTCTAGGGCATATCACACTATTTTGTGATATGGCAATTCTATAAAAAGATGATTCTAAATTCCCTCCTCTCAAACATTAGTGCACCCTGAAGAAGAAGAAACAGAAATATTATAAGAGCCAGAAGGGATGGAGACTACTAAGAAAATAATGCCTGTGAAGACCAAGATTCAATGAACTCACAGAGACTGTAGCAGCATGGACAGGGCCTATACATGTCTTGACCTGAGGGGATCCCAGAACTGGGAAGGGAAGTGGATAAGGGCCCACATCTAACCCAGGAATTATCTTCAGTTGGCAGCCACCTGCAAATAAAAATTTTGTTTTCTCATCAGTGGGGTTTCAGCTGATATGCAAACTACTCTTAAAGGCAGACTCCATGTTCGGTCATAGATGGCCAACCAAATATGAGCTCAATGGCATCGTTGAGGTTCCTTGTCTCATAATTCTTTGTCAGTTTTTTTCTCTTACAGCTTCTTTGCATATGATTTCTAGTTTTGAATTTTTAGGGGACTTCTTTATGTGCAAACGTGTGTGTCTCTCCATCTACATGGGTTTCTTGAGCTTTACTTTGGCTCTTCTGTTGGTTTGATTGTTTTGTCCTATTCAGGCTTATTTGTCTAATTATATTTTATGCTTGTTGTTTGTGGAAGCCTGTTTGTATCTTTAAGGAAAAGAGAAAGAAAAATGTAGATTTGAGTGGGTGAGGAAGCAGGGAAGATTCGGGAGGAACTGGAAGAGGGCTGTATTGGCCACTATTCTATTGCTGTGCAGAGACATCATGACCATGATAACTTATAAAAGAAAGCTTTTTACTGGGGTCTGGTGTAGAGTTTCAGAAGTTTAGTCCACTTTCACCATAGTGGGGATCAGACAGCAGAGGAGGCAGGCAAGGCAGGCATGCTGATGGACAAATAGGGGAGAGCCACATCCCGATCCTGATGCACAGGTAGAGAAAGCAAGTCTGCCTGGCTTGAGCTTTTAAATCTTCAGAAGCCACCCAAAATGACACACTTCCTCCAATCAGGGTCCAAATTCTCCAACAATGTGACACCTCATAATCCTTCTAATACTAATTAGATGGTGCCACTTCCAGATGGTGACTAAGCATTCAGTATTTGAACATATGGGGATCATTTTTGGTAGTTTTCCTAGATAGGATTTCTCTGTGTAACAGTCTTGGCTGTCTTGAAACACTTTGTAGATCAGGTCAGGCCTTGAATTCATAGAGATTCACCTGCTTCTGCCTCCCCAATGCTGGGATAACCACCACAATGAGGTAGGGCATTCTTATTCAAACCACCACAATGGGGAACCAAAATCAGAATACATTAAATTTTTTAAAAATCTATTTTGAGTTAAAAAAAGATACATGAGGAACAACTTAAAAAAAGATGATGATTCTATGAGTACTAGAATATTTATTACAAATTGTTATAAATATTTATTTTGCTATTTGAAATTGAACAGACTTGCAGTCTGACTTATGTTTATGTTATGTTTAGTAAATTTCTTCTACATATTTTATTCAAATACATACTCTCATAGAATTCTAACATTGTAAATCATATCTGGTAGATATTTAATTTAGCTACCAGGGTATTTTCTGGAAAGAAATAATTAGTTTTTGAGAAATCTTTCATGCTTTATGTGTCAGAGATTCTAGTCAAGAATTGCTAATTTCTACACCAACAGAGGATGGTAAGAATGAAGAACACTTTATGCTCAGCCGTAGTCATTTTAATCAAGCAAAGGTTTTTGATTCTTTTGAGAGAAATTCTCACATCCCCGAGGGTAATTCAGCACATTGGCATCATGCCTACGGGAAATTAATCAGCAAAGGTTAATTATAACTGAAGAGACTGCTTTCTGTTAGTATGTTTCTATCTGCAATTACTCAGTAATAAAAACAGATATTTTACTAGACAGTTGACTTTTATGAGCCCTACAAGGTATTTTCCTAGTGATCATGCCCCAGATATACTAGGTTCCTTTCTCTTCCAAGGACCGTATCTACAATTTTAAGGAAGACATTGTTAATAGGACTATAAAATTATTAAATTTATCCAAAATCTTTACCACTTACATTATAGACAACTGCAAATGTATAATCTTCACATTAATTATCAGCATACCTCAAATACCTACATTTATTTAACATGAATCATTGCTTTGATATTTTTCCTCTCCCAACACACAAGGCACCATGCTGAATAGTAGGTCCTTGTCTTGAAGCTTATACTGATGTGCACAGTAGTTAGATTACAACTGCCTTTTCTTTTCTTTTTAAAACTATTATTATAAAATATTTTCATATAAAATCTTTTGGTCATATTCTTTTTCCTTGGCCACCTCCTCCTAAGTCTTTATCATCCCCTTACTCACCAAACCTCATGTTTTTTTCTGTCCCTCTAAACCAAATAAAAAATTAAAACAAACAAATCTCAACATGTCAAAAAAATTCAACCAAGCAAACACACCTATAAAACTAAGAAACTAAGGACAACAACCAAAAGGTAAGCAAAAAATTATGAAGTTCTTTTGTAATGGCCAACTACTCTGGGACTTGGTACTGCCCTGAAATAATGTGATTTATACACCGAGTTATACTCAATTGAAAAAAAAATATTTTCACTTTCTGAGCACGTTAACAGTTGTAAATAGCATCTTCCTTAGTGGTGGTACTTTGTGCCTCCCTCTGTTACTCAGTTCTGGTTTATCTGATTTGAATCTGTGCAGGTCCTGTGCTTACTGCCATAGTCTCTGTGAGTTCATATATATATGTCAGTCCTAGCATGCCCGCTAGTTGCCTCTTCCATAGAGGTATCATGACTTATGACTCTTCCTAACCTTTTACCTTCTTTTCAGCAGAGATCCCTTAAATAGGGGGTATGGTGGATGATAAAGACATTCTATTTAAATAGCAGTGGTAACTCTGCACATTGTCCAATTGGAGGTCTTTGTTCTAATTAGTGCCTACTACAAGTGGAAGCATCATTGATGAGTATGAAGTGATGCACTAATAAATATATCATTTGGAGTAAGTTTATTTCTACTTACCTTTATAAAAAAATGTTAGTAGTAGGTTTTCCCCTCTGGCTTACAACTTATCTAGTCTCAGACTATTGACCACATTGTCAGTGTCAGATCAGGACTCCATCTCTCAAAATAGACCTTAATTCAATTTTAAGAAGTGATTGGTTATTCCCTTACCATTTGTGCCAATATTCACTGGTAAATCTTAGGTATTGTGAGAAATTTTCTTTCTGATCCAGTCTGTTTGGTGTTTTATACTTATTGTACCTTCATAAGTAACTTCTTTAGACTGGGGTACTATTCTTACATAGTTTTGTTGAAAATACTATGTGAGCTTTTGATCTGTATTCTCCTTCTTTCCATATTATTTGTATGTTTAATCTTTTTACAGTGTCCCATATTCTCTGGATTTTTGTGCTCTATTATTTTTAGATTTAACATTTTCTTTGATGGAGGTATTCATTTTTCTACCTTGTCTCAAACATCTGAGATTTTATCTTCTATTTTTTTAATTGGTTGGTGATGCTTAACTCTGAATATTTTGTTTGATGTCTTAATTTTTTATTTCCATATTTATTGTGGTTTCAATTTTTTTGCCATTCTGTTTCATGGTTAAATTCCACTTTCATGCCTTGAATTACTTTATTTTATTCAACTATTTGTATTTTCATGAATTGCATTGGTGTATTTATATCTTCTTTAATGTCTTGAACTTATTCATAACTAGTGTCTTGAAGTCCTTATCTTCTGCTCTAGCCATAGTGTAATTTCCCTGGCCTACTGCAATAGGATTACTGAATCTTGATAGAAGCTATTGTACCAACTGTTTGTGTTGTGGTTTTGCTGTGGGATCTAAGTATCAATAGTTATGATGTTTGAGGTCTTTGCATATCTACTCTTGTCTTTGTTGGGTGATGTCCATTCTTTGGTTGTTGCTGCCCCTTCTGGATCTTAGGCAATTTTAGTGGTTATGAGGTCCCTCAAGCTGTTATCTTGCAGCTTGGTGAGTACCAGAAAAGAAAAATTATTGATTTTAGTTTGAAGTCTATTTTGTTAGATATTAAGATAACTGTATCAGCTATCTTAATTTTCCCAATCCTTTACTCTGAGCTAATGTCTGTCTTTGAGGTTGAGGTGTATTTCTTTTACATAGCATAAGGATAGCTCCTGCTTTCATATTCATTCTTTTGGACTGCATCTTTTTTATAGATGAATTGAGTCCATTAATATTAAGAGATATTAATGACCACTAAGTGTTAATTTCTGTTATTTTTCAATGGTAGTATTTGTGTGTTTCCCTTCTTTGAGGTATGCTGGTTTGAGGCTACCTGTTGTCTTTGCTTTTGTGGGTACAGCTAGCTTTCTTGCATTAGAGTTTTCCTTCTTGTATTATTTGTAAGGTTGGGTTCATGAATAGGTATTGTTTAAATCTATTTTTTCTTCATAGAATGTTTTGTTTTTTCTATCTATGGTAATTGAAAGTGTTTCTGGGTATAAGAGTCTAGATTTTCATCTGCAGTCTTTTAGTGTTTGCAGCACATCTGTCCAGGACCTTATGCTTTTCAGGGTTGCCTTTGAGAAGTCAGGTGTAATTTTGATGGGTCTGCCTTTATATGTTACTTGGTCTTTTTTCACTTGCAGATCTTAATGTTCTTTCTTTATTTGAAATGTTTCATATTTTGAGTATTATATAAGAAGGAGATTTTTTTTCAATCTCTTTGGTGTTCTGTAAACTTATTGTACCTTCATAGGCCATTCTTCTTTAAGTTGGGAAAGTTTTCTTCTGTGATTTTGTTGAATATATTTTCTGTGTCTTTGAGATGGATTGAGTTCTTTTTTTTTCTAACTCTATTATTCTTACATTTGATATTTACATGGTGTCCAAGATTTCCTGAATGTTTTGTATTAAGAATGTATTGGATTTAATATTTTCTTTGACTGATGAATCTATTTTATCTATAGTATCTTCAACACATGAGATTCTTTCTTCCATCTTTTATATTCTATTCATTATGCTTCTATCTGTAGTTCCTGGTTGATTACCCAGATTTTCCATTTTCAGAATTTCTTTAGTTTGTATTATATTTATTGCCTCTATTTCAGTTTTCAAGTCTTAAACTGTTTGAACTGTTTGCTTCACATTTTTTTATTGTTTTTCTTGGTTTTCTTTAAGAGATCTGTAGATTTCTTTCAATTTTTTGTTTGGCTTTCCTCCATTTCTTTAATAGAATGTTTCATTGCTTCTTTAAGGGTCTGTATCTTCTTCATAATGTTATATTTAAGGTTATGTTCTGCTTCTTCTGGGTTAGGATGATTAGGTTTTCCTGTTGTATGACCACTGGATTTGGTGTTACCATGTTGCTTTGTAGGTTGTTGAATGAATTCTTGCACTGGTGCCTACCCATCTCTTCCTCCAGTTGGTGCCACCAACCCTTGCAGTTGCTGTCTGTGTCTTAGGGAGCTGCTCTTGGTTTGGTCTGTGCAGTCACAGCCTGTGCTTAAGAGTTCCTCTGAGATCACAGGGGATTGGTGGGTTTGCAGTCAGAGTGTGACTTGTAGCTTACAGAATACAATTGATTGGGTGTGTGTGTGTGTGTGTGTGTGTGTGTGTGTGTGTGTGTAACATTCTACCAGCAGGAAGCTTGCCTACTGGCTGGCTAGTGAAGTTGAGGTCATTTTTACATGTTTACAGATGGAAAATACTAAAAATGATGATTAGTCAGCTAACAAATTTTCTTAGAGATAAATATTAGATTTTTTAATAATATGAAGGATCACTTAGAGGAAAATTATACCATAGTCCATCAGGACTTCTTGTTTTTATAGCCCATGATTTTTCTTCTGTTATCTGGACAGTCTTTGGTTTGTACCATCCACTAGTTCTGTCCACCTTAGCTCCTTTCCACTCTTTCATGTTGTCACCTGTCCAGTTAGTTTTGTAGGAGTGTAATTTTAGTTCTATCTATGTTAGGTCCTTGGCCAAATATCTGCTTTTGTAAATCTTATAAAAATACAAACAGAGGCTTCACTAATTCCCCATTCTAAGCCTATAAACATGTTAATCTGGATACTGTTTCAGGAAAGAACAACTAGATTGCTTTTGTAATATTTAATTCATGGGTCTTTAACCAACATGGTTTCTTATTGAATCCAGGTTATCTAAGTTGGTAGTTGCTGGTCTATTGTCTTTTTTTTTTCATTTCTAAAAATAAGTTTTCTATTTGTTATCCATACTGAGCCTGCAAATCACACCCCTGTTATCATTTTCAACTGACAAGTTTCTTTATGTTTGATGAAAATGTAGGTTCAAATAGAAAAGAATTTTAAAAGTTCCATGAATACAACAATATAATATTCAAGCATCTGAGGCTTTCTCTGGACACACTGAATTTCCTTCTGTTCCCAAGGATGGTCTGTATTGGGTTGTTCTCAGACTCCTCCTCTGAGATATCATTTTATCCTACTGAAGACTATTTGTCTAGAAACACACTTACTACTACATTATTTCACTCATTTGTCCTACCTACTAGAACATCTTCAAAACCTTTTGAGCTTCACTTACTTTTGTCTCACAACTCACATTTTCTGCTTTTCATATTACATAATCACAGCCTTCTGTATTGGTTTGCATTAGGTGCTCTCCATAGCCTTGGACATTTGAGTACATGGTCACCAGTTGACAGTAACGTTTGGAGAGGCTTACACGGTAGAGGTAGAGTGTGCTGAAGGCAGGTGTCACTGAGAGGTGAAGTTTGAAGTTTCAAAGCTTCACTCCACTCTGAGAGTGCTCTCTGTTTTATAGTGTAATGTGAGGGGGTTGTGAGACCCCAGTTTTATGTTCCATCCAACATGACTGCCTACTTCCATGCCTCCCTACCACTACAGTGATCGACTCCTATTCATCTGGAATCTTAAGCCCAAATAAATCCTTCCTTCTAAAAGTTGCCTTGATCTTGGTGCTTAATCACAGCATTAGTAAAATAAGTAATGCACTAGCATTATTTTTTCAGAATCTTAAAAAAGAACCAACACACTCTCTTATATCAAATACTCTCCTGGAACTCTTGATCAAAATTATTTTAATTGGTTCCATTACAATTTTGATATTATTTGCATAACTTCCACAATGGCCTTTACAGTGCTAAACATTCTATCTTTGCTGCGGATGACTGAGGGACTAGAGGATCATTTGCTCCTCTTTGATGGATTTTCACTTTTCACATAGTTTCCGGTCATTTCACTACCCTCTCTCATGTAGGCACTCACCTTAGCGGTTATTAGGACCCCAAGGTTAAGTAATTTGATGTGTTCACTTGAGCATCCACATGATAATTAAAGCAAGGTCTGAACCAATGGCCTTGGAATTTTTATAATCACTTGAGAACTATTACTTGACCTCCAAACTATTATAGTTAACTACTTTAAAAGAAATTTAGATGTCTAACAGATATTACAAAATCAACATATCCCCAGAACAATTTTTCATTTCTTGAAAACTACATCACAATCAAGACTTTCTCATTTTAATTCTGGAGTAGTCTGTAATTTAGTTTATGGGGTCAAAATGATAACTCACTCTGTAATAAATTTCTCGCACTCTCAAACTCATTTAAACAGCATCCTATTTGCTCTGCCTTTGAAATGAATTCACAGTTCTACTTCTCAACAAGTCCACCTGCAAACTTGAGTCAACCCTCTGTAGGTTTCCCCTTGGCTTATATCATTGTTTGCATTCCTCTTCTAAATTCCTGAGTAATTTCTGTTCTTAGATTTGCATTTTAAGGAGAAGGAAGTTTTCAAAATGAACTTCACACTGTTACTCTCAAATCCTAGCCATTCTGTTGTAGTATCCTGAATGCTGTAAATATATGATGTTGTTCACATTCGTTGATAAATAAAACTGCTTTGGCCCATGGCAAGGCAGAATAGAGACAAGCTGGAAATCCAAACAGAGATACACGTAAAGAAGGGTGGAGTTAAGGAGACACCAACCAGTCTATGAGGAAGCAAGACATGTAGAAAATGAGGTAGCATCATCGGCACATGGCAATACATAGATTAATTGAAATGGATTAATTTCAATTGTGGTATTCAGTTATTAAAAGCCTGAGCCATCAGCTGAACACCCGCAAATAATATAACCCTCTGAGTGGTTATTTTCAAAGTGGCTTTGGGAACTGGCTGGCATGAGAAAAACCTCCAGTTACACCAATGAGGATCAATTATAGCAGATGCCTGAGAAAGCTACACAGAGCCTATCTTTCACAATTTCGGATTTGTCCAACTTTATGATCCTATTGACTTCCACACTTCACCACATAATACACTGAACTACCTGCTTTTCAGAGCACTTAAACTTAATTCTTCTACTTACGGTGTTTTTCATTCTTTATCCTGATGTCCATTTGGGTATGTGCTCTCTCCCCACAACATTTTTACTACATGCTGTGTGTGCTACTTATTTACCCACCCATACTCCCAGAGATAAAACTTCCACTAAAGAAGAAGCTTTTAGTAGTCAGTGCTATTTAGAAAAATATAAAGTTTTTCATATTAGTTAGTTTTTCATTCTCTACTGTTGTTCAAAATACCTAACATAATCAATTATTGAAAAGGAAATATTCACGAGCAATACAAGTACTTATAATTGTGTAAATCACTATATCACTCAATAGTTATTATCCTCAAAGTACTTAACTTTCATGCTGTTATAAAGAGAGTAAAGATCATATGGGGCAAAATAAAGACTTACAAACCATGGCACTGTTTTGAACAGCCAGATGTATTTGCTAAGATAACAGCTGTCCAAAGAGCCATGACTTAGTAATAAATGTGACTATTCTGTGCCTTGTCATATCCCGTCAAGATGCTATTTTTTGTGATTTGGGATATTAATATCCCTGGAGCCAAAATGTTCTTCTTTGTTCTGAGTGATTTTAATATGTTGCATCTAAATTTCCTTGCACTATGCCTCTCCTTTAATTCATCTACCTCTGTGATCTTCTGTCCCTGAACTCAGAATTTGGACCCATTATATTAACACAGGGTAGTCAGAGCAAATGCCTCATCTGTGCCTAACATATGCTATAGTGGAAGCTTTTAATCTTACAAGTTAATCAGTTACATTGTAGTGGAAGAAGAGAGCTCCTCAGGTTATTTTAAGCATTTTGAGTAATGGAGAGAGGAATGCAGTGGACAATAATTTCCCAGGTACCTGTAAGCATGTCTGTAGCAGTTTACTTAGATGAAATCTCAGCCAGAAATGAACTTTAATCTTAGAAACAAATGCATTCATAAACAAATATCAGACACTTACTAAAAAAGGACGTTTTATTCTTAAGGCATTTGGGATGTTTTACTTTCAGTAACGACTCCATTGTAATACACAGAGAACATTAAAATATTACTCACATAATTTAATTTTCTAAAGTTAAAACATAAATATTAGATGAATGAAAATATGAGCACAATATTCTTATAAATTTCTGGCTTGCAAATATTTTTCTGTTCTCAAAACATATTATTTCACTGAACTTTTATATTCTGGAAGAAATTTTGTGTTTTTCTCCAAAACTCTGCACTGAGAGTGAGATGAATAACCTTAATGGAAAATGAGCTATTTAGGGGATTGTAGCTATTCATTCTTGGTGAAATTAGTGCTTTCGGCTAATTTCCTTTGTTTGTTTAACACAGAACAGAGCCAGATGTTTCACATTTTTTAGAAATAATTTTCACATCTGCTTCAAAGCTGCAGTTGCTAAATTATTTTTAATTATTTTTAAAATGCTCATTCTAAAATTTAACAAAGTTTGTCCCTATTTACTTGAACACATGGTTTCTTTTCTTTTTTCTTTTAATATTTTTTCCACTCATTTCTGCATATTGGACACAGGAACCTCCTTATAGTAATTTCATGATTCTGGACTTTTATACATGGACCATTCTTTTATTTACTGTACATAATCAAGTCTGTGTGAGCATGAATAAATGAGATATACAGTAAGTGGATAACTTACTCTTTTCATCTGAAAGGTGTGATGGCACTGTATGATTAAAAGTATTACCAGGGAGTGGAAAGATTACTCAGTGGTTAAGAGCACTGACTTCTCTTCTCGAGGACCCAGGTTCAATGCCCAGCACCCACACCCACATGACAGTTCACAACTGTCTGTAACTCCAGGTCCAGGACTTCTGATACTTTCACACAGATATGCATATAGGCAAAATACCAATGGACATAAAGTAAAATAAATATTATATTTTAAAAGTAACATCATATTGTATTTTTTTGAAGATATAACTCAGGTCAAAAAAAATTCCCTATCATAGACCCATAGTGGAGCACTGGGCTGAGCTCCCAAAGTCCAGGTGAAGAGTGGGAAGTGAGAATATGAACAAAGAGGTCAAGACCATGATGGGGACACCCACTGAAACAGCTTACCTGAGCTAATGGGAGCTCACCAACTCCATCCCAACAGGGAAAGAACCACCATAGGTCCAAACTAGTCCCTTTGAATGTAGGTGACAATTGTATGGCTGGGGTGTACTGTAGGGCCATTGGCAGTGGCACCAGGATTTATGTCTATTGTATGTACTAGCTTTTGGGGGATCCCTTCTCTTGGGCTAGAGTAGGGAAGGCCTTCATCCTTTCCCAAAGCAATGTGCCTTACCCTCTCTGAGGAATGGATTGAGGATGGGGTTGGGTGGAGGAGTAGGTGGAGGAAATGAGAGAAAGAGGGGGAGTGGGAAGTGGGATGAAAGTCATACTTGAAATGAAAGTTAGTGGGATAACCATGAGCTGTTTGAAAGAAAAACAAATTAATTAATTTCTATATGTTTACTTAATATTTGAAATGGCAAGCACAAGTCGTGCATGGGTCTGTGCCAGGTCCTCTGTGTATATGTTATGGCTGTTAGCTTCGTGCTTTTGTGGGACTCCAAACAGTGGGAGTAGGTGTATCTCGGACTCTTTTGCCTGCTTTGGGGACTCTTTCTTCCTATTGGGTTGCCTTTTCCAAGCTCAATATGAGGACTTTTGCATTGTCTTTTTGCATCTTGTTTTGTAAGGTTTGGCTGTCATCTCCTGGTGGTGGTCCATTCTTTTCTGAAAAGAAATTCAGTGGTAAATCTGGGGGAGAAGGGAGTGAGTGGGGTACATAAAAAGAGTGGAGGGATGGGGAACCATGGTCAGAAAAGAAAATAAGAAAAGAATCTATTTTTGATAAAAAATTATATAGATATAGTTATAAATATATAGAGAGTCTCAAAGGAGCCCATATGTCAAACTTAATAATTGAAAAAACATTCAAATATAGCCATTTAAGAAAATGAGAAAGTCACCAGGCAGTGCCTTTAATTCCAGAACTCAGGAGGGAGAGGCAGGCCAATATTTTTTGATTTTGAGGCCAGCCTGGCTCCAGGACAGGCTCCAAAGCTACAGAGAAAACCTGTCTCAGAAAACAAAAACTAGGGAATAAAAAGTAAGAAAGAAAAGAAGAGTCACTCATTTAAGAACTCATCCTAGGACAGAAAGATGTTTCACTGAGCAAAGGCCCTTGTCATTA
The DNA here is from genome assembly GCF_903992535.2 of Arvicola amphibius. Lineage (NCBI taxonomy): Eukaryota > Metazoa > Chordata > Mammalia > Rodentia > Cricetidae > Arvicola > Arvicola amphibius. The sequence continues at coordinate 32,786,329 of NC_052047.1, read as the reverse complement.
AATCTTTTTTGTTGTTTTATTTGTCTTTGTTTCTCTTTATTAGATTATTTTTTAAAAAATACCAATCCAAATACCACTCCCTCCCCTTCTCCCATACCCTCCACACACCCTTCCACTCCACCCCCATCTAATTCTTAGAAAGGGTAAGACACATTGCTTTGTGGAAGTTCCAAGGCCCTCCCTACTATATCTAGACTGAGCAAGGTATCCATCCAAAGAGAATAGGATCCCAAAAAGCCAGTGCATGCAGTAGAGATAAATCCTGGTGCCACTGCCACTGGCCCTTCAGCCTGCCCTAGCCATGCAACTGTCAATCCCATTCAGAGGAAATAGTTTGGTCCTATGCTTGTTTCTTCCCAATCTGGCTGGAGTTGGTGAGCGCCCATTAGCTTAGGCAAATTATTTCAATGAGTGAACCCACCTGGAAATTGGAAATGGACAGAATTGACTTTCAGAGTTGGAAAAATGTGAGTAGGGGGAAAGAGGAGGGTAGGAGAAGAAGAGGAGAGGAGAGGGGGAAGGTTGAGCAGAATTTGAGGGAATGGGATGGACGAGATGGAGGAAGGACAGGGATGAGAGCAAGGAGAGAGATATCTTGATTAAGGGAGCCATTATAGGGTTAGCAGAAACCTGGCTCTAGAGGAATCCAAAAGGATGACCCCACTTAGGACCCTGGGCAGTAGAGGAGAGGTGGCCTGATCTTCACTTGCCCTGTAGTCAGACTGATGGTTATCTTAAATATCACCATAGAGCCTTCATCCAGCAACTGATGGAGGCTCAGGCAGAGACACTCATCGGAGCAGTGGACTGACCTCCCAAAATCCAGTTGAAGAGTGGAAGGAATGAGAATATGAGTAAGGAGGTCAAGACCATGATGGGTCATTAAATCTTAAAACCTGAGCTGGACAACTGGCATCTTCCTGAAAACAAAATGAGGGAAACAACTGAAAAAAGGCATTCTTACCCCCATACACACACACCACACACACACACACACACACACACACACACACCATATGTTGGGTGTATGTGTCCTAATCCAGATATAACAGACACAATAATAATAATAATAATAATAATAAATGTAATAATATAATTAATAATACTTTGTGGTGCTTTGTAAGACTGCCCTTATAAGCTCATATATTTGAATGTTGGTTCTCAGTTGGCAGACTGCATAAACTGCCTTAGCTATAGCACCTTTTCACAGAAACTGCCACCCTAAATAGGACAGGTTCTTTCCTTTTATTTTTTTGTAAGAACTTAACCTTTAGTTTCTGGTTAATTTGTAGTTATGATAAGCTTACCTGATTCTGATGATTGAAAATATCTCAAACATGCTCAAAAATCTTTATAAATAATTCTGAATAAATGCACAAATACATCAAAATGAAATGATTTACTGTATATGTAATACTAGCCTGTGGAATGTATTTTGATATAATTATAGTCTGTGAGTTAAAAATGTACATGTGAATTTTGTTACATGTTTTCCAAGTGAATCTGTGCTTCACCAGTTTCTTCTCTGTGAAATTTGACATAAACAAACATCAAAAACTCATTTTGAAAGCAAGAAGTGCAAGAGCTGGTATCAGATCTATATTACATTTATACATTGTTTATGTGTTCAAATATGATCGGAAGTCTTTTTGTTTTCAGTTGACCTGGAAGAACAATTTCATGCATTCAACTGTAAGATTTAATGTTAAGGTTCAATGAAAAATATTTAAATTTTCCCTTATCTTAACAAATTTAGAACAAATTAAATTATTTCTAAAATTTAATTTTTTTTATTTTATGTATTTGGGGGTTTGAGGCAAGTTCTTACCATGAATGAACTCATGGCCCTGTTTTCTTAATAATTATTATTTTCAGAAGTTGATTTACACACAGCATGTTTTGATCATATTCATTGTTCAGCTCTTCCCTGGTTCACTACTTCTTTACTTTCTAATTTTGTGGAGAGAAGTGTGTGCTTCACCTTCCCTTTTGTGGGATGTGATTTGTATGTTCTTTTTAATGCTGAACATTCTGCAGTCTCTTTGCACCTTTGCTAGCAGTGTATTGCTGTTTAATCACAATCTACTGCAAATAGAGGTCTCCTAGATAAGCAATGCATTGATCTATGGATATAATGATAACTCATCAAAAGTCAGTACAACATTATGTCTCTTTAGCAAATAGCAGAAGAAGATCTCACCTTGGGTCCGCAACATGCCTAGCCATAGGGTCTGAACTCTATAATGGTGCCTAATTTGGATTTCATCCTATGGAAAGGGACATGAATCTAGACATAAGTGACTGTTTATTGCCTTCGTTAAGGCTTCCCTTACTATAAAAAATGCCAAAAGCAATATGGGAGAAAAGGGTTTGTTTTAATTTACACTCTCAGGTAACTTTCTGTCATGGAGGGAAGTCAGGGAAGAAACTCAAGACAGAAACCTGGAGGCACACACTGGAGCAGATGCCATGAATAAACATTCACTGCTCTCTTGCTCCCCATGGCTTGCTCAGCCTGCTTTTCTATGCCATCCACAACCAAGCGACAGGGATGCGACTGGCCCACAAAGTGCTGGTCCTTCCAACATCCATCATTTATCACAGACACTGTCTACAGACTTTAATTCAAGCAATAAATAGAGACATAGTCTCGGTTGAGGTTTATTTTCCCATCAACTTAAACTTGTGTCAAGTTGACATAAAAATATCCTGGACAGCTACTTGGATAATGTTCGTGTCCCTGCTGCACCAGTGGGTTTGTCTTGCCAGAGTAGTCATTAGTGTAGCTCATTAGGGTCGCAAGTGGGTAAGACTGATGACAACCTCTGTCCTCTCGTGGCTTGCAGAACACCTCACAGCACTTCCCAGCTATCCAGGAGGGATGAGGATTTCAGTTCCATATCAGATCGCTTTCCCCATATTTCATGACTTAGGCAATCGTAACTGATTTTATTATCTTTTCAAAATGCCTGAACAAGGTTCCAAGAATGCAGATCTCTCATACAGACTTCAGATCCTTAATTAAAAAAATTAATTTACAGTAACATGTGCATGTTTCATATTATTCACTGCTGCCCCTCATTTCAGCACCATCACGCTTCACTCTTCCCCATACCCCAACTTTCTTCCTCTTTCTTGTCCATGTGTAATCAATTCCTTTTGTGATCAACAAAGTATAAACAGTATAGTTCATGTGATGGTGGATCCAGAGTTCTCCGGTGGACCGTAGTTGGATTGATTGAACAAGGTGACTCTTCTCCCTCGAACCCATCAATAGTCAGGAGTTCATCAAGAGGGCCCATGAGCTTTGTTCCATTCAATGAATGGCTATTGATTGAGCCAGTCTTGTCTGGGCCCAGGGCAGGCAACAACAGTTGCTGCGCCTCAATGGTGACAATTGTTTTAGTCTAGAGAGTGACTTTTTCAGACTTTCAGCTAGTTTTCCAGCTCCTACAAATATCCTGTTTCGCGTTTCTCAGTGTCCTGAAACTTTGAGGGGGTGATATTAATGTCTTGTGTGAGACTGTGCCCACAACTGTCTTTTATTCTCAGCAACATGGGCAGTCATGATTCTCTCTATTCACCACTGGTCTTTTTAAGAAATCTCTTAAAAATCTCTCATGAAGGCAGGGGCAACTTTTGAGAACTGGTATAAGCACAACAGTCAATAAAGTTTAGATATGGACACAGTATGATTAAACATCTGTTCCTGGCTATTCACAATCCTCTTCTATCATAAATTTAACCAATATTTTAAAAATAATCATCTCAATAAATGTTTCAAAACATCTTTATGGAAGTTTGAATAAATAGGAATTTTTTATGGTACATGCAGTGAGTGGATACCTAATTAAAATGTCCTGTGTGATATAATGAAATGTTGTGTGAAATGATATACAAATTCTTCAGTTCTGAAAACATTTTTATTTTTAAATACATTTATACTAATCTATTTGCAAGTAAATAATGTTATCAGAAAATTTTCAAATGTATAATTTTTTGAAGGCTAATAAAAGATACATTTATTGTCCTATAGTTTTTTTTATTATTATTAAAAATTTCCATCTCCTCCCCTCCTCCTCCCCCTTCCCTCCCTCTCCTTTCTACCCATACCTCCACTCCCTCCTTCTCCAGGCCAAAGAACCATCAGGGTTCCCTTCACTATGTTAACTCCAAGGTCCTCCCAGCTCCCCCTAAGTCCAGGAAGGTGAGCAACCAAACTGACAAGGCTCACAGTGAGCCCGTCCATGCTGTAGAGTCCAAGCTCATCACCGTTGTCCTTGGTTTCTCAGTCCTCCTCCACCGTCAGCCACATTCAGAGAGTCCAGTTTGGTCCCCTGCTCCATCAGTCCCATTCCAACTGGACTTGGTGGTCTCCCGTTAGATCTGTCCCACCGTCTCAATGGATGAACGCACCCCTCACGGTCCTGACTTCCTTGCTCATGATCTCCCTCCTTTTGCTCCTCATCAGGACCTTGGGAGCTCAGTCCGGTGCTCCTATGTGGGGCTCTGTCATTTTCTCCATCCAATGCCAGGTGAAGGTTCTATGGTGATATGCAAGATATTCATGAGTATGGCAATAGGATCTGGACATTTCTGGCTCTCTCTCCTCAGCTGCCCAAGGAACTAGCTAGGGGCGTCTTCCTGGACACCTGGGAACCCCTCTAGAGTCAAGTCTCTGCCTACCCTAGAATGGCTCCCTTAATTAAGATATACAAATCCTTGTTCCCATATCCACCCTTCCTATATCCTAACCATCCTATTCCCCCAAGCTCTCCCCATCCTCCACTTCACACTTTTCTCTACCCATCTCCCCCTATCCCCCCATACCCCCATCCCACCCCACCCCCAAGATCCCATTATTATTATTATTATTACTGTTGTTGTTGTTGTTGTTACAAATTTTTACTTTCTCCCCTCCTCCCATTTCCCTCCCACTCCCCCCATTTCCCTTTCTCCACCCTCTCAAGTCCAGAGAGCAATCAGGATTCCCTGCCCTGTGGTAAATCCAAGGCCCTCCCCTCTCCATCCAGGCAGGTCTAGGAAGGTGAGCATCCAAACAGACTAGGTTCCCACAAAGCCAGTACATGGAGTAGAATCAAAACGCAGTGCCATTGTCCTTGGCTTCTCAGTCAGCCTTCCATGTAAGCCACGTTCAGAGAGTCCGGTTTGATCACATGCTCCATCAGACCCAGTCCAGCTGGTCTTGGTGAGTTCCCATTAGATCGGCCCAACCATCACAGTGGGTGGGCGCACCCCTCACAGGTCTGACTTCCTTGCTCATGTTCTCTCTCCTTCTGCTCCTCATTTGGACCTTGGGAGCTCAGTCCAGTGCTCCAATGTGGGTCTCTGTCTCTTTCTCCATCCATCGCCAGATGAAGGTTCTATGGTGGTATACAAGATATTCATCAGAGCGGCTATAGTATAGGGCCCGTTCAGGCGCCCTCTCCTCAGCTGCTCAAGGAACAAGCTGGGGACATCTCCTTGGACACCTGGGAACCCCTCTAGAGTCCGGTCTCTTGCCAACCCTCAAATGGCTCCCTTAATTAAGATATATACTTTCTTGCTCCTATATCCACTCCTCCTCCATCCCAACTGTCCCATTTCCACTCATCCATTGCTGGTGGGAATGCAAACTTGTGCAACCACTTTGGAAATCAGTGGGGCAGTTTCTCAGGAAATTCGGAATCAACCTACCCCAGGATCCAGCAATACCACTCTTGGGAATATACCCAAGAGATGCCCTATCATACTACAAAAACATTTGTTCAACTATGTTCATAGCAGCATTATTTGTAATAGCCAAAAACTGGAAACAACCTACATGCCCCTTAATGGAAGAATGGATAAAGAAAGTGTGGAATATATACGCATTAGAGTACTACTCAGCAGTAAAAAACAATGACATCTTAAATTTTGCATGCAAATGGATGGAAATAGAGAACACTATCCTGAGTGATGTAACCCAGGCCCAAAATGATGAATATGGTATGTACTCACTCATTAGTGGATTCTAGCCATAAATGAAGGACATTGAGCCTATAATTCATGATCCTAAAGAAGCTAAATAGAAAGGTGAACCCACCTCCAAAAAAAAAAAAAACCATATAGTAATCCTCCTGAATATTGGAAGTAGACAAGATTTCCAGGCAAAAATGGAGAGCTTGGGGGTGGGGGTGGGATTGGGGTAAGGGGAGATGGAGAGAGAGAGACGTGAGAAGTGAGAAGGAGAGATGGGGAGGATTCATTCTTAAATCAAATCAGAAAATTATTGGCTTCTTTTACTGTACCAATGGGCATATCTTGCCAAGGCAGTCATTATTGTCACTCTCAGGGTATATAACTGGTTAAAAGTCAATGACCTTTCTTCTCCAGCAGACTATATACCACCATTTTGCATCATGAAAGCTAGGCATAAAGGAGGAGGCTTCCACATCAGTACTCAACTTAATTTCTCCAAATCCTGTAGGCAAAGTGTTTGATGTTTTCAGCAATGGAGTCTTATTATCAAGTTCTTGTTGTTAACCAAAAGCAATAGCAATACCTTGTAGACATTTGGAGGTCTCTGAGACCTATAGTACCATTATGGTTAGAAGTATTTTTAGTCCCATCCAGTTCACTGAACCAGTTTCTCTCCCTCCAGGTGGTCTCACAGCCACTTATGAATTAATCACTCAAAGGCTAATATTAATTATAATTGTTTGGACAGTCATTTAGGCATATTACTCTTAGCTCTCACAATTAAATTAATAAATTTCTAATAATCTGTGTATCGCTGCATTGCTGTGGTTTAACAATACCTTGAACAAGATTAGAAATGCATGTACAGTATGTTCTAATAAAATTAATCTTAAATTTGTATCAATATACAAAACTCAATATAATGTAAAGTATTTAAAACTAGTAGTTGCTTTTTTGGTATAAATGTAGATTCAATAATACATTATTTTATCATATTTCTCTGCCCCCTTTTCTTTTCAGAGTAGATTTAATAATCTAACTTTATGTCTTATCAATCTATATCCTCCTTTTTTCTTTTTCAAAACAAGAAATCTGAATCTAATCTTTATTCATCTTTGTTCTTTAATCTCCTTTGTCCACCTTGTTTCCTATTACAGTGTCCTATATAATTACTTTGTTTAAAGTTTTAGATTAAATGTCTTAGCATGTCTTTAGATAACCAAATCAGATTCAATTTAATGCATATGAAAGTCATATTGCTAAAAATTACCTTAAATAATATTTGCTTTAAAAATAAAATGAGATTTCAATTACATAAATATTGAAGACTCACCATGGAACCTTCCTTTCCTTGAACTTTCCTCAATATTTCTTCTCAGTCAGTGGTGCCAGGTCACTCTAAACAATTTCCCAAAGAAAGTCAATCCTAGCTTTTTTATCTGTAGACCAAAGTACAGTCTTTACATGAATAAAACTTTTCATTTTGATATTTCAACTTCATTTATAGATTTCTCAATTATTGTTTTATTTTGTAGTGCCAAATCTTATACATCCCTGAGAAGTGCTTAACCACTGAACTAACTTTTCAATAGCTTTCAAAAAGTGGTTTAAACAAACTCAGGAAGTATAGTTTTTGTAGTGGGGAGCTGCGGGCAGGCCTGCTTTTCGCCCTGCCCTGCTCCTGGCTGCCGGCTAGCTTATGCCCCAAAATAACAACACACAAACTGTATTCTTTTAAACACTGCCTGGCCCATTAATTTCAGCCTCTTACTCACATCTTGACTAACCCATATCTAATAATCTTTGTAACACCATGAATGGTGTCTTACCGGGAAAGATTCAGCATCTTTCTGAACTGGCGGCTGGCTCCATCGCATCTGGCTGAGGAGAGGCATGGTGGTCTGCCTCACTTAGGAGAGGCGTGGCAATTGTCTGAGCCATCTACCTCACTTCCTTCTTCCTGTTCTGTCTACTCCACCCACCTAAGGGCTGGCCAAGGCAGTTTCTTTATTAACAAATGAAATCAACAGATAGATAGAAGACACACCTACATCAAGTTTTGTTTTGTTTTGTTTTTGTTTTTGAACTCTTTAGGGACTGCCATCCAACTCCTAAATAAATGCATGGAGATTTATTCTTATTTATGAATGTCAGGCCTTATCCTTAGCCTGCTTTTTTTAAACTTAAATTATTCCATTCTCTTTAGCTCTTGACTCTTAAAACGTGATTAATAAACAGAGAGAGAAATTGGGGTTTAGTTTAAAGGTCTGAAAAGAAAAGCAGCTAGCCATTGGCTCTTATCTTGACCTCTGAGTGAAGTGGTGATGCTGCCTCCAAGAAGCTTTGAGTGGCGCTGTGACTGAGAACGGTTTCCTCCTGTTCTATTACCCTCTCTAGGGCTGAGATTAAAAGTGTGCACCACCCAGTTTCTATGGTAACTAATATGGCTATAGGTATTAAGGGTGTGTGTTATCACTTACTGGTCTATAAGGCTGGTCAGAGTGGCTGTCTTACTTTTCTTATCCTTAGGCAAGTTTTGGTTAGTAAAATACAAGCCAAATCCACTAGAGCTCTTTCCATTTATTTTTTCTATATATCTTTCTTCCTTTCTTTCCTTTTCTGTGATTGGCTGTGTGGCTTGGTGGCCAGCTCTCAGCATCTTCCCTACTCCTTTCCTGCTTATCTCTCCTCCTCTTTCCTCAGGCCTATATTTCCCTCCTACTTATTCATTCGCATGGCAGCCCCACCAATCCTCTCTCCTGTGTGGTTATTGGCCATTTATCAAAATTAATAAAGATTCTGTTTGTTAAAGAGAACTCTCTTGAGAAAGAAAAATAACAGCATATCCACAAAAGTGACAACCAAACAGATGGTAAGGAAACCTTATATAGGGTGGGGCAGTGTACTGTTCTTATATTTACATGGAAATACACATCTTCAAAAATTCAGAGTTCCTGCATGTTTGGATGCTGATAGAGGAAAAAATAAAATATGCGGGAAGGATCACCAAGCAAAAAGGAATATGACTTATGAGGACAGGTGATCAAAATTTTACATATATATATATATATATATATATATATATATATATATATATATATGGCTTTTTTGGTTTTTCGAGACAGGGTTTCTCTGTGGCTTTGGAGCCTGTCCTGGAACAAGCTCTTATAGACCAGGCTGGCCTCGAACTCACAGAGATTTGTCTGCCTCTGCCTCCCAAGTGCTGGGATTAAAGGCGTGTGCCACCACCGCCCGGCTGTATTTGGCTTTTGAATTTTGAGTTGAACAGTGGCTATCCTTCTCTAAACACAAGTATGTTGTTTAAAGAAAAATTCAGAGTTTCTGTCTCATGTCAGGAGCTATCTGGTATGAGACAGAAAGAAGAAAGAATTTAGGAAAAGTTTTACTTTCTCCATGCCTATTTTGTCTATATCATATTTTTCATTGAATATAAGTCTATGTGAATAATGTTTGTTTCCCCCAGTGAACAGTATTTTTCTACAGTTCCTTTTCCTGAAGTAATCTTTGCAATTTACAGAAAGAAAATGGAGCCCCACAGCAACGACTCCACGTGGTTGAGAGATATCATGATGCTGATAGTGCTACTCTAAGACCAGATTTTGGGTACCAGCTGCTGAAATGGTGTACTTTCTCACAACATTCTGGCCAAAATTCCAAATGAAAACTTTGGAAAATCCCTAATGACTACTCAGAAATCATTTGAAATTATACTAGACAGTAATGTTGACACTTAACCGTCACTTTACTTTTACAGGATACCATAGAAAGAATATTGCCACTTATAACACCTGGAAGCAATCTAGAATATGACATCCCCTCTCCCAACAAAGTTTGTCCTCAGGGCTGGGGATACCATTAGGGGTTGATTTATACTTGTACAGGGTAGGAGGTTGAAGTGGAAATTTTGTAGGCCCAGAGATCTCCTTGAAAAAAAAGAGGAAAAATTGAATGGGATAATAGGTAATTTAGTGCAAACTTATTTACACTAATAAAAATAATAGTGAATAATAGAGTGAACACTTGTGAGCTATTATTTATGGACAATTTACATTCATATAGTTTCTTGTATATTGGTACAAGTTCAAATTATATTTTTTATTTCTGTTTACAATATTTGTACACCTACTCAAAGTTATTTTGTCAGATTGTATGCAGGCATATTTCTACCTCTGTTTAAGACATTTTGTATATCAATACAATTTTAAGATATATTTATTCTATTGCACTATACATTTCTACCTCTGATCAAGATACTTATACATTGTTTACATTTTGAGGTCATTGTGAGTTTATTGCACAGTTGTTTAAAGATTATTTAATATTCTGATATGAAGTCTTAGTCTTTGAGTTATACAGGTACTAAATATTATAAGTCAATAGTCATTCATGTTTGTTATACATATAGTCAGATTAATTAGATCCTTAGGAACATAGAGATTGTATTCTGCATAGATAGGTAATCTTCAACCACTTAAAGGATCTGTAGAACATGGCATTTAAGTAACTTAGACTTCTGTTAATCTGAGAAATGATTTCTCCTGACAGCACCAATCTATTCTGAGAGAATGTAGAGCACCAAAGGCACTCCACTTGGAGTTTGTTTACTTCTTGGCATAATTGGCCTTTGGGCAAGAAACTGCCCATGTATTGACCACTTCCAAAGTACATGGCATCCAGACTGGATAAGCAAGACACAAAGAAAAAGACTGCCAAACCTTGCCAAGAAAGCGTAAGACAGTTCTGAAAATTTTTCTGCCTCTGAAAATGGTCTTTCAGTTATCCTAGGCCTTAGCCAAAGTTGATTGCTTCAAATTGCAAATGAGACTCTGAGTGATGGCCCAGGTAGTCAGTTGTCTCTGTCATACTGAACATTTTGGAAATTGCTTGATTTCAATTCCTGCCTACACAAGTATTGTTATCTCCCTTCTCGGGCCTTCAGTGGGGTTGAAGATTAGTCTTAGTTACTTTCCTCTTATTATTTAGTCAAACAATTTCCAATTCAAGACTTAGAATCCTTAGGATAGAATGTTTATTAAAAGATTTAGCATGTGTTCCTTGCTTAATATTGTTTATGTTGGTTGTAATCCTAATTTTATACTTGATATCTGTTCCTAGTGTATATAGTTTTGTATTAGGTTTGGAACTCTTATATTTAGACAAAAGGGTGAGGTGATGTGGAATCCCTGTCAGCCAATAATCATTAAGAGGTTGGACCATTAAGGGTGTGACCTTTTGGGTACCTGGAGAAAACCACCGGCCCACTCAGGGCTCTCTCTCTTGCTCTGTGGTTTCCATGTTACACTACTGAAGTCAGCTTCTGGTTCCTGTTTTGTGAGTTTTCCCCCTTGTAATAGAGAAAACATAATTGGTATATCTTGGAGTTATCCTGGATTCTTTGACCTGCATATTTCAACAGTTCTCTCCTATCTCTCTCTCCTCTCTCTCTCTCTCTCTCTCTCTCTCTCTCTCTCTCTGCCCTTCTTTCACACACACAGAGAGAGAGATAGAGATAGAGAGACAGAGAGAGAGAGACAAATAGACAGATGCACATGTGGATTGTCTAAACAGTTTTTTAAGAAAACAGTACAATTTTAAATTTCCTGGATGTATGCCATTAACATAAAAGTCTAGTACCTCATGTATGTGCCACATGTACCATACTCCACCATACATTTTGAGAGGCTTTGAAAACTTCTAGGTAATATGGACTGAAAACTATAAAAACATTACCTTAATATGGAAGAAACATTGACCAAGGTGGGAGTGAGAAGCTTAACAGATCAATGATCTCATTTGTTCCCCATATCATGCCTACAGAATGTCAAAGAGTTTGGATCTCAACCATTTCTTTTTCTAAGTTGGTGAGAAGTTCTGCATCCTGGTTCTTTCTGCTTGCACTACTTTCTCTGCTCTCTCAGACCTCTATTTCTTTCACTAACCACTCACAACTCCTTGAGATTTCACTCTTCAGTAGGCAGTAAGTGCCTTATTTTCTGCCTCAAATTCCATAATCTTTACAAAATTTGCTATAAATTTATGCTTTATCACTATACCTTTCATAATACTATAATAGAATTTAAAACTATTATTAGATTTCGAAAATTCAGATTATTTATATACATATAATGCAGTATATATCACTGAAATAAATATTGAAAAAGGCTATCTATACACATGTTATACACAAGATATAAAATGAAACTAGAATATCATAATAGGTAAAGTAACATTAATTTAGTGGATATATTACATATACATGAAAACTTGACTAATTTTTCTTGCAATCCTTTTAATATCTTCAATAAGTTAGAGAAATTTTAGATCAACACTGTGACCAACTCCTAGTTTTAAAACATATTTAAATGATGTGGGATTTCCCTTTGTATGCTGTGATTGGATAGGCTCCTTATGGAATTTGCTAACCATTTAAACAAGAAGCCGCTCTTTCCTGAACTGCTTAGTGAACTCGACAATCAGAACACACAGAGAAATGACTGTTGAACTTGCCTGAAGGTGAGATGGTCCCTTTGGGGTTCCTGCTTTACTGAAGAGTCTGCTAGACATTCTGCAGGACACAGGAGAAAGTGATTGACAAGCTGGCAATATAGGTGAAACTGTCTGAAATTTCCTGCTTTCTGGAAAGGTCTGCTGGATACTATGGATCTGTGGGCTGAAGACTGGCTCCCAATTATACAGAAGAACTTTGGGTGACTGTCCAGGCAGTAGATATCTCTGTCAATTCTAGAGTTTTAGAAGTTGCTTACAATGCACTTCCTCTTTAGGTAATATTATATCCTTTTGGAATCTTTGATGGAGATGAAGAATTTATAGTTATAGTTTTCCTTAGTTGTGATAAAATATAAAGTAGATATATATATTGTAACTATAATTCTTACTTAATAACTGTTTTGTTATATGCAATTTTACTATTTTAAAGTCAAAACCTTCCTTATAATTTAAACAGAAAAGGGGAAGTAATGTGGATTTCCTTCTGTATGCTGTGATTACCATTAATGAATAAAGAAACTGCTTTGGATCTATAGAACAGCATTGGGTAGGTGGAGAAGACAGAACTGAATGCTGGGTGAAAGAAGGTGGGGTCAGAGAGCTGACAGATGCCAGAACTTTAATTGGTAAACCATAACCATGTGATGGTTAATAGAAATGGGTTAAATTAATATGCAAGAGTTAGCCAATAAGAAGCTAGAGCTAATGGGTCAAGCAGTGATTTAATTAATACAGTTTCTGTGTGATTATTTTGGGACTAAGTGGCCGGGATGAACAAGCATCCTGCTGCTACATTTAAAGAAATTGTCTAATACTAGACAATATCTTATTCTCAAGCCATCTCATCACCAATGGAATGAGCTTTGATGTTGCTTCCATGTGACTTATCTTCCTTCTTTCTGCCTTAAGTGGAAACTTAATTACTTACAAAAAATTTGTTCTCAGTCAGGAAAATTTTATAAGAGATATCACACAAACTCAAAACTCAGTAACATGTCTTACCCTTGGTAGCCCAGTTGGTAGATGGTATTAATAAGACCCTCACAATAATATACTTGCATTTCCTTACTAATGACATATTGTTGGTGTCAGGTTCTCATTTTCTCTACACATGTTGTAAACATTTAATTTTTATTTTGAAAATTGGATATGATCTTTTAAAGACATTCAGGACTTTAGCAGCTCTATTTGCTTGTCCCTTTAATTTAAAAATTTAATTGTTACTAAACTGTTTTAGTAGATTCAAGTTCTCTCCACTATCATGTTCCAACTATTTGAAGGACTCTACTTTATATTCCTAAAAGAAATCAGTTGAGCCAATGGCAAATTCTGGCAGCATTTGGAAAGCCTAAGAAGTCTCACCTCTAGCCGGGCGGTGGTGGTGGCGCACGCCTTTAATCCCAGCACTCGGGAGGCAGAGGCAGGCGGATCTCTGAGTTCGAGGCCAGCCTGGTCTACAAGAGCTAGTTCCAAGACAGGCTCTAGAAACTACAGGGAAACCCTGTCTCGAAAAACCAAAAAAAAAAAAAAAAAAAAAGAAGTCTCACCTCTATTTTAAGAAAGAGATTTTCTGGAGAGACATAAGACAGATGTCTACTCACACTAGATAGGGAACAAGTGACAGACCAATGGCAAATTTGGTGAAACAATAGCTTCTCTGATGTTCCTTACAGGAATATAGGTGAGGGATTACAGAGGTACAGAAATAACTCAAAGACAGCTGCATCACAAAAGCCCACCCCAGCATGGGTGACAGCTCATAAAGCTGGGGACCTGGACCTCAGTGCACAGCCGGCAGGCAGTCAACATTTTGGGAAGTGCCCTTCCCAGCTGTCTGTGTTAATCTGAGCCTCTAGGAGGACTCAGCTGGTCTTTGATACTCCTAAGCAGTCAGGCTTATCTGAGTGACTCTCACAAGTCTTTATTGTTTATATACTGTTGAGGAGGGAGGGTCCTAGTATATTTTCAGAGACTTCTTGGAGCTATTACGAGTTTTTTTTATCTCCAATCTTAATGAAGTTCCCTGAAGTATTTGCCATCCTGTTAAAATACACTAGTTTCCTCTTACTAGAAACACACTGTCTTAAGAAGTTTCCAAGATGGAAGGTGTTAGTCAGAGTAAAGTGTGACATGACACTTTGAGCCAAATTTTATTAGAATTTTAATTTAATTTAATAAAATCATTCATTCTATATTTAAAGATGTCCTTGGCTGTTTTGTCTATTTACAATAATTTTGTTGTTTCTAAAAATTTCTTATTAATATTTGAATTTTTCTGTTGAGCAATTAGATCATGTATAACATGGGCCTTAGAAGTTCCTTCTTATATTTCTTGACTTGGGAAGTTACTGAATTTATGTTTGTAATTTATACTTCTATCATACGTAAGTCTATGTGAGATATTGGTTTTATGATTTGAGACTATATCAGTTTTTGAATAGAGTCTACTGTTATATCTAGAAACAAATCTTCCATTGTTTTTAGTAGTTAAGAGGAAATTATTACCTTCTCAGAAATAATTAGAAAGTATAATGATTAGTTCCAGATTTAATGCCTCATTTATGAGACTTTCCACTTAGCAATTATAAGCAGAGCACATTCCCATGCATATGCCTATGTTAACATGTGTATATACAAGTGTTGCTTTACCATCTGGTCCCAAATTCTTAATTATAAGATCTACTGAACAAGCCTATACTCATATGTGTTCAATAGGTGGAAGTCTTTACAATTTCTATGTCTTCATGTATTACATTATATTTAAAAAAGAGTACATTCAGCCAAGATCAATCTCAAGGCTCAAAGATCTTTTACATAAGTCTATTTACTATCTATAATAATTTTAATATATTTTGCATAAGTTTCTGAGAGTCTAAGAGAAAGAACATTTAAAGTCTAAAGTTAGCCAACCTGAACACTAAGAAGTTCAGGCAAAACTTAGGTTTGTTATACTTCATGGTAGTTAATGTTCTGTCAATGGTTGCCCAAAGGGCCTATATACTCACATTTAATATATCAATCTATAACACCACTACTAATCTTCTAGAAGGATGGGTATTTTTTTGTTTTGTTTTGTTTTGTTTTTCGAGACAGGGTTTCTCTGCAGCTTTTTTAGAGCCTGTCCTGGAACTAGCTCTTGTAGGCCAGGCTGGCCTCGAACTCACAGAGATCCGCCTGCCTCTGCCTCCCGAGTGCTGGGATTAAAGGCGTGCGCCACCACCGCCCGGCTTAGGATGGGTATTGAATTACAAAAAAGTCTGCTAAAATTTCACCCTTTCTAAGTCTCTTTTGATACAATAAAATATTTACAATAAATATACCCAATTTTATTTGGCTATTAAATCAAGTTATACAATACTTACACAGAAAATGTTATGTTAGTCTAACTCCCATTTCTACAACAATCAGAAAATAATCAGATTGAAAGTTCATAAAATTCTTACTATTTTTGTTTTAATTCTTTGTGACAGGCCGTAGAAGTGAGACTTTGATATATGATAATCATGACTTTCTAGTAAACTGGGAAACATAAAGTGATTTAACAGTATTTGTATACTCTCTGGGGACAATAAATCAGATTGTACATTTTATTGTTTTAAATTAGAATGACCTTATTACTCATCTTCTTAGAGAATCATAAATTTGTTCTGCCCTGAAAATAAGGCTTTTAAAATAATTTAAAACAAATTTGCTGTCAATTGTCTTTGTAGTAGTAACTTATATAAATGGATTTTATGGAAATTGCAGGTATTTCTTTATATAATATAAGTAACCTTCTCTTGTCATGGTTGGAGAGCACATTTTATTGCTGTTTTCAGTTCCTTTTCACAGATGATGATATATATACAATAGTTAAGAATAATGTCTATGTAAGTGCAGTGTGAAGTTGATAGATCTTAAACTCCATCCTTTTTGACCTGAGGGTACTACAGTGCTATTTTCAAGATAAGAATTTAGAAAATAGTAGTAGACCTTAATATCAGCTGAATGTCCTCATATCTGCTTGTAATATACAGTTTAAATTTATAGTGTTTAAATATAATTAGTGTTTGTATTCTTTGGAGCACTACTAAAGTAAATTAATATTTTGAACAAATACATCTGAGTAAAAAAATGTAGTTTCAAAATAGGAACCTTTGTTCTATGCTCAGGAGCAGGCCACACCAGTTAGAGGAAGAGGTGAGGGACCAGCCTGCCCACTGAACTGTCCCACTACCAAGATTCTGTTTATAAAGTCCCATTCTAGTTCTCAAACCCTCCCACCTCATTACCCTTCTCACAGACAGCCCTTCTCCCAATTCCAATTGACTTCACCTGCTCAGGTGTAGGCCACAGGAATCGGAAGAAAGGGTGCCTAGCACACCAGTTAAAAGAACAAAGACACACTGTTGCCACAAAGGCCAACCTCACCACCAAAAAGCCAGCTTCTCAATTGGAAAGAGACTCCTTTTAGATACATCTGATAGAGGGCTAATATCCAAAACATATAAAGAACTCAAGAAACTAAACAGCAACAAACTATATAATCCAATTAACAAATGAAGTTGCGGTCTAAACAAATAATTCTCTACAGAGGAATCTTAAATAAGCTGAGAAGCACTTAAAGAAATGTTCAACATCTTTATCCATCAGGCAAATGGAAATCAAAAGTTTCTGAGATTTCATCTTGCACCTGTCAAACTAACATACAATTATATGTGAGTAAATTCCATGTTTGTCTTTTTGGGTTAGGTTTACTTCAGTCAGGATGATTATTTCTAGTTTCATCCATTTGCCCAATTATAGATATTCGTGATGGTCTTTTCTGACTTCTTAAAGTAAATGTTTTTTGATGAGGGGTAGTAGCTATGCTTATCTGTGAGAATAAGGATAAAATTTAAAATGTGGTAAGGTATTCTGCTGGTCTAGAAGAATACCTGCAGTAGACTCTTTTTTAGGATTCATGACCTCACTCGCCTTGTGAAGCTGGCTAGGTGTTCATCCCAGGCATGATTGCTCTCCTTGAGTTGGCCATCAGTCCATCCAGACAGTTGATTTTCACTGACATATTAGTGCTACTTATTGCACCATATATATATATATATATATATATATATATATATATATATATATATATATATAGTCATCATGCTGGTAATTGTAGTTTAGAGATTGGTAACTGTTTAACTCCCTTGGCAGTTGACGTAGTGCTTTTAGAAATATCAATGGAGCAATAGACAGTAGGGGGATAATTTTGCATGGGTCTACCCCTAGACAAAGAACTACAAGCAGTTAATCAATGCTGGGAGATACAGCCTTTGGCAGTGATGGGTCCCCTTATTGGTTGTCTATTGAGGAATGATTAGTCCTGAAATCAGATATACACAAACAACAAATATGGACTAGGTAAATCATTTCTATATATTTTTCTGTACATACATGTGCGTATGTATTTTGCATGTATATATATATATATATATATATATAGAGAGAGAGAGAGAGAGAGAGAGATGAAAGAAAATGAGACTATCAACTTAGAAGTGGGGGAATATGGGAGCAGCTGAAGGGACAGTACCTAAAAGGGGCTAGAGAGAGGAAAATGAAAGGGTAAAGTGAAATAATTTTATTTAAATTTAAACTATATTTAAAAGGAATTTGGAGCCGCAGCTTAAAGAAGATATTCATTTTATAACGAACAACACTAAAGAGTAACGATGAAAAATTTAAGACTTTTCAAATCAAGAGAACATTTTTTAAATTTTGTTTTGTTTTATTGCATTTCTCAGGTATTTTCAAGCCATTGAAATAGTAGAGCAGGAATGTTTTTTAAATAACTTGAAGTCAAACAGAATTAATGTGTATAAACCATATTAAAAGTGAAAAGAATTTATTTACTCTTCCCAAGTAAGAAATAAGTGACTACGTGACATCACACAGAAAGGTGCTGCCCAAACCACGGTCTGGGTTTCTAGTCATAGTAAAGGAATCCACCAAGTAAATACCAGTTATTTTGACAGTGATTGTGAGGAAGAGAGAGCACGGACCAGGTAAGTATAGCATGTGTGTAGAGTGTTGCAGTAGATGATAGAGTGCTGTGTGCAGTGTGTGCAGTAGATGGTAGAGCAGATGTGTGGAGTGTATGTGGTAGATGATATAATGCTGTGTGGAGTGTGAACAGTGGATGGTAGAGCAGATGTGTGGTGTGTGAGCAGTAGATGGTAGAGCAGATGTGTGGTGTGTGAGCAGTAGATGGTAGAGCAGATGTGTGGTGTGTGAGCAGTAGATGGTATAGCAGATGTGTCATGTGTGAGCAGTAGATGGTATAGCAGATGTGTCATGTGTGAGCAGTAGATGGTAGAGCAGATGTGTGGAGTGTGAGCAGTAGATGGTAGAGCAGATGTGTGGAGTGTGAGCGGTAGATGGTATAGCAGATGTGTGGAGTGTAAGCAGCACATGGTGTAGCAGATGTGTGGAGTGTGAGCAGTAGATGATGTAGCAGATGTGTGGAGTGTAAGCAGCACATGGTGTAGCAGATGTGTGGAGTGTAAGCAGCACACGGTGTAGCAGATGTGTGGAGTGTGAACAGTAGATGGTATAGCAGATGTGCACAGTGTGAACAGTACATGATAGAGCAGATATGTGGAGTGTGACCAGTAGATGTTATAGCAGATGTGTGGAGTGTGAGCAGTGGATGGTATAGCAGATGTGTGGAATGTGAACAGTGAATGGTATAGCAGATGTGTGGAGTGTGAACAGTGGATGGTATAGTAGATGTGTGGAGTATGAGCAGTACGTGGTAGAGTAGATATGTGGAATCTGGGCAGTAGATGGTATAGCAGATGTTATACCTTGTAAGAACTGACAGGTGGCTTAAGAGTCATGACTGAAAAAAATTGTTTTCTGTTATCACAAAGAAAGATAATTTTTTTTCTTCTTTGTTATTTTTATTTTATTTTGAGCCTCATTTCCTTTTTGTGTTATTTCAATTTTTGCTCATCTCTACCCCTTCAGGTCAGATATTTCAGTGCCTCATTCACAAATGTGAAAGCCAGCCTTAAATCATTCAGAAAATACAGTCATTATAATTTTGTGGGAAACATTATTTTTAGATACGCTGCCTCCATAGTTTAATAAATTGTGTCCCAGAAAACATAAATAAAAATGTTCAGTACCAAAAATGCCCCTTTTCCCCAAACTGTGCTCAAAATTTGAAGCTTAAGATTCATCTGGAAATATAGAAACTCAAACAGAGTTTCCTATTCACAAGACATTAGAAGACAGTTTACTTTATATTTTTGATGTGATAAAAGCCTAAAATGATTTTCTTTACATAAAACAACTTTTCTGAAAGATTATCTGCAACATATGCCAAGAACTAGGACATATTCGTGATGGATAATTAAATGTGCCTTATTACAGGACACTCACGTTTCAGTTTTGATCCCTGTATTTACAACGACCTCTCTTGCAAGGGAAACAGCTGTGAGGCTGATCTCATCAGCATAAGTCTCTGCCACTTGGACTCCTCCGCAACCAATTCATTTATTTATACTCCAAAACCCAAGCAATCTGCTGAATTAATATTCCTCTTGGTGTGACTCATCTTCAGTGGGGTGAAAATCTCGTATCCACGGTAAATGGCCCCCATCCTACAGAGAAAATAAAGGAATGAAGGTAACTGAAATTGAATAAATAATAGTAGCAGAAATAAGGTTATTCTTCCTGGTCCTAATAGTATTTAGTTATGAAATAGAGAAAGATCCCAGAACTATACGTTTAGTGATTTAAATATGCTTTACCTTACTGTACTCATATTGGCTTAGATATTGCTAGTTTAGTATGCAAAGTCTGCTTTATCAGGATTTTGTTTGGTATAAATTTTGGAATGCTGTTCTTAGAATTTATTGGGAAATTTAATTTGAGCAAGTTATATTTGTATTCAAATTTTAACTCTGTTAATTTTTGAGTTAATTGAAATATAACCACTTAGTTGGCCTTGATATTACCCCTACCCCCTACAACAAAAATGAAAGATAATTAAGAATAAGAGAGATAATATGCATTAATGTCTGTCACATTAGTATAGACAAGGCAATAGCTGTTACAATGAAGGAAACGGAAATACTCATGTTATTTATGTTAAGTGTTATTTATGTCATCATCTTTTAGAGTAATGCAAAAGACCCATTTTCAACTTCTACTATACTTTTGATATCCCTAGGAGGCTTGTCCTATTGAAGGGAAACAGAGGAGGAGTGTACTGAGGTGGGGAGGAGACTGGGAAGAGATGTAGGAGGGAAAACTGAGGTTGGAATGTAATATATGAGAGAACAAAAAAAATGAAAATTTGTCACAGAGTACTTGTTTTAGAGTACTTGAGAAAAGATATATCTGAAATAAGATATTAAAATGATAAATATTCTATTTTCAGAGCTTGTTATCAAGTTATGAACTTATAATATTTTGTTTAAATATGAGTATAAGAATCAGTTACACAATTGCATAGTTTCCTGTTCTTAGTTATATAAGGCTAATTTTTTTTTTTTTTGCTCAGTGACTTCTGTTATAAAATTCTTATTAGAGGCAAGTGTCAAGTTTGACAGAACACAGTGAACCCTTTGCAGGCTGTGCTCATGGCAAAAACATGTTGATAGTTGTAAAATGAAAGGCTAATTGCTTAAAAATAATTTATACGTGGCTTGTGTCAGTCAGCATTCAGACCGATGGAAGCAATGACAACATAATTATCAAATATCAATAGGCTTTTCTGTTGCTGTAATTATGAAATGCATTTATACTTTCTCTTTGTTAAATGTTAACTTCACCACTAATTCAAAATTTATGGGCAAAAATTTTGATTTATGCTTTGGCCTGTGTCAAGAGATGCAATTCTTTTACTAAATGTCTCTTTGAAAAATAAGTGAAATCAAGTCATCAATTAAAGTAAAAAGGAACCAGCAGACATAAAAGCATAAACACTGTGTCCAGCTATTAAATAATGTTTTCTTTAACAGTTATAATTCATGGATACACAAGTTTACCAAAGTTAAATTTAATGTTTTAAGAACTCTGAGTTGTCATCACAATGTGTCACAATTAGTATATTATTTATAACAAGATGGACTTTGAGTTATTAAAATACACGGTCTAAGGAAACTTAGTTACTCACCATACCTATGGTTTATACAACCTACAGTTAATTCATAATATATATAATAATTTATAGACAACTGCTCCACTATATTCAGTGGCTTACCTCTAGCACATCAGAAGACAAAGTAGTAAGAAGACACAATTAATCGTTTGCTGTGCTTTAAGTAATTTCTGTGACTTTAAAGGGTGCTGTGGACCCTCACCCCTCTCTTTTCTCTTTAACAGATAGATAATCAGGTGAACAGTCGAATTCTTCCAAACCTCTAAATGCTACAAACATGACCTCTGCCTCACCTCTGGCCCAAAGCTTGGGGCTTCTGCATTGTGGAAGGCCAATGCTGTGAGCTAAACAAAGCGCTGCATTTACAGACTACTCTTTCAGATGTTTGCCACAGGGATATAAAGCTGAATAGCATATTACTCCTCGTTGTGCTCAGCATTGTAAAGTTGCAGATCTTTACAAGCAACTGCACAGTTATTGATAAGATAAAGAATATCTGTTATTTATTTAACACTGTTATTTATTTATTTCTTTTGGCGAGTAAATGCTTCCTAGAATTAAAACCAATTGTAGTCAGTGCATTTCTTATCAATGCCTAAAGAATACCATGAAATAAAATTTACATTAGACACTTTACATTTCACAGTTGCATTTCAACATGGTATGATTCTTCTCATGCTCAGATTCTAAGCAGGTATGTACCACTAATTCATGCACCACTAAAGGGGAAATTCTATGACAGAAGTAGAACTAGAAAACAAATGCTCTTTCAAAATTCATATTCATTACTTGCATTCAGTGCTTCCTCGTTGATTAATGTGGACATTTATTAGTGTTTTATTTTCATGTTATACTGTACACACATGTACATTTTTACAGATACACAGATATTATTGAATAAAGTCCACATATTAGAGAAAACATGGATTTTTGTTCCCTCTCTGAGATTGTGTGGCCTCACTTAATATTATATGTCCTACGCCCACCCAATTTAGTGCAAATTTCTCAAAGTTATTCTTCTTTAAATAAGTGGTTTAGCCTTCAAGCTATTGTGACAAGCAAGAACTTTTTAATAGAAAATCATCAGCACAGATAGTAAACCCCAGAATCAACAGCTGGGACTTCATGACAATAGAAACTTTCCTTACAGCAAAAGAAATAATAGACAGAGTTAAGAGACAGTCCACAGAACAGAAGACAAGCTTTACCAGCTACACTCTATCAACAAGGAGCTAGTATCTAGGATTTACAAAGAATTACAGAAATTAAATACCAAGGAAACAAAACTCGCAACCAACAAATGCACACATGAACTTAAGAGAGTTTTCAAAAAATTGCAAGCAGTCAATCCTATTTTTAAAATCGTTCAGTGTCCCGATCCACTAGAAAAAATGTCAGTTTCAACTATTTCTAGATACCATTTCACCCAATGATAATGGGCATCATCAAAAAATCTTACAGCAAATGTTGGAGAGGTGTGGAAAGAAAAGAACTCTAATTCACTATGGTGGGTGAGGCTTCACATTAAAAAGTCGTTATGGAAACAGACTTGAAGAATTCTCAAAAAATAAAAATAAGCCTATCATATGACATATGTGTTTTGGTCCTAGGCATATACTCAGAGAACTCCATAGACTACCTTATAGATATCTGCATAAAAATCACCCTAATTGTCCACCAGAATAATGTATATTAAAAACTTGTTGGTTTTAGATATTTTTACTAGAACTTTAAGAATTTAACTTAGTGCACAAAAAATTGTTCTAACAAAGCCCACAGGTTCTATATTCTTCCCCTAAAAGTACTCACTTCATCTGGCCAGGACTTCTCATAATTTAGTGAATGGTTTATAAGGAAATGTTTCTCATCTAACATTCTGTACTTCCCCCACCCCAACCCACCAAATCTGCAGTTAATGCCACTAACAATCAGTGATTTGTGGCATGAAAATAACAATTTACGTGTTAGTTATTTTGGTTAATGGGGAAGAAATGATGGTTTTACTCAATTCAAGACAAACAGATCATAGCGTAGTCTGGAAAAAAAAAAAAAAGCATATTCACCTTCCCAGAACAGTAATGTTCAGACTTCTTCAAATACACTTTACACTTTTTTATTTCATAATTGAAAATGGTTCCCAAGGCTTAAAATTTAGGAAACTAGACTGCTGTCACTGAGGCGCATACTGCATCAGCCAGAACAGGTGTGTGATCCATCTGATAGGAGAAGTGCATCCCTTTGCTGATTCTGTCACCATGACCCTCTCCCAGGTCCACCTCAACCCAGCCTATTCCTGGTCCCTGGGTTGGACCCTGCCTACAAACCCAGAAGACTTTCCAGAAAGCATGCCCAGACCACACAAGCAAGAAAGGATGAGCGACCCTCCTACTAGTGGAACTTGTCTCACACCTTGCTTATCACATTGCTGCCAGAGATGACCTAGCCAGGGCAATGCTGAGGAGCTCACTCTAGTGAGTATAGGGGGCGCTGGTGAACGGACCAACCTTTATAACTACCTAGCCCCAGGACAACAGTTATGAGTTGTTCCACCCAGTCTATGACCTTCTGGATTTCATGAAGGGGCCAGTCCTGCAGTTCCAAAGTTGTAAGATCTCCACGACACAGGACAGCAACAAGTAACACAAAAAGAGTCCCAGTGAGTGCCCAACATCAATAGGGTAGCAGAAACCAGAAGCCTTGAACCAGGTCAATGAATTCCCTGCAATGAGCCTGTGCAAGGAAAAATATGTGGATTAAAGGCTTTACTATGTGACACTATAATTTGCATCGCTAAATTGATATTTGCTTATTTTTTTCTCTTAAATTCTTTTTTTTGGGGGGGTTCAAGAAGGTTACAAAAGCAGAGGGTGAGATACAAAGGAATAAGGAAATGAATGGGATCAAGATGCATGATGTAAAAAACACAACCCCAGCTGCACAGACATTAAGGGCAACATTGAATAAATGGGACCTCCTGAAGTTGAGCAGCTTCTGTAAAGCAAAGGACATTGTCACTAAGACACAAAGGCAGCCTACTGACTGGGAAAAGATCTTCACCAACCCTGCAACTGACAAAGGTCTGATCTCTAAAATATATAAGGAACTCAAGAGAATAGACGGTAAAATGCCAATTAACCCAATTAAAAATTGGGGCGCTGAACTGAACAGAGAATTCTCAACAGAAGAAGTTCGAATGGCCAAAAGACACTTAAGGTCATGCTCAACCTCCCTAGCTATCAGGGAAATGCAAATCAAAACAACTTTGAGATATCATCTTACACCTGTCAGATTGGCTAAAATCCATAACACCAATAATAACCTTTGCTGGAGAGGTTGTGGGGTAAGGGGTACACTCATCCATTGCTGGTGGGAATGCACACTTGTGCAACCACTTTGGAAAGCAGTGTGGCGGTTTCTCAGGAAATTCGGGATCAACCTACCCCAGGACCCAGCAATTCCACTATTGGGAATCTACCCAAGAGATGCCCAATCATACAACAAAAGCATATGCTCATCTATGTTCATAGCAGCATTATTTGTAATAGCCAGATCCTGGAAACAACCTAGATGCCCTTCAGTGGAAGAATGGATGAAGAAACTGTGGAATATATACATGCTAGAATACTACTCAGCGGTAAAAAACAATGACATCTTGAATTTTGCAGGCAAATGGATGGAAATAGAAAACACTATTCTGAGTGAGGTAACCCAGACCCAAAAAGATGAACATGGGATGTACTCACTCATAATCGGTTTCTAGCCATAATTAAAGGACATCGAGCCTATAAATTTGGGATCCTTGAGAAGATAATAAGAATGTGAACTCCCAAAAAAAGATATAGTAATCCTCCTGGATATTGGAAGTAGACACGATCGCCAGGCAAAATTGGGAACTTGAGGGTTGGGTGAGACTGGGCCAAGGGAAGATGGGGAGACAAAGAACAAATGAAAAAAATTTAAAGAAAAGAAAATGTTGTACATTTGCACAATGGAGTATTACTCAGCTGTTAAAAATAATGATATCAGGAAATATGAAGACAAATGGATGAAACCAGAAAAAAAATCCTGAATGAAATAACCCACTCTTAGAAAGACAAATACCATATATACTCCCATATATATTCCTTAATAAGTCAATATTAGCTATAAGGTAAAGGATAACCATGCTACCATCTACAGACTCAGGGAGGCTAAGCAACAAGAAGGTCCCAAGATGTATGGATCTCCCTGGTTGGGGAAATAGAAGAGAACTCCCGGGTGAACTGGGTATGGGTGGGGATGGGAACTTGAAAGATCAGATTAGCGGGTGGGTGGATGGAGAGGTACAGTACTGAAAAAGATGACCGGAAACGCGGGAGAATGCCTTTCAGGGTCAGGTAGAAACCCGATGCAGTGAACATCCCATCAACTACAAGGATGACCCCAGCTAAGACTCTTAGGTATAGTGGATATGTAGTCTGAACTGCTTATTTCTAATAATCAGATTGGTGACTACCCAATTGTCATCAGAGAGCCTTCATCCATACCTGATGGGAACAGTTGTAGATATCCACAACCAAACATTGGGCCGAGTTCAGGGTATCCTCCTGAGGGGAGGCATGAAGGGTTGAAAGGACCAATGAGGTCAAAGAAGTCACAAAAAAACCCCACAGAATCAACTTGCCTGGGACCATAGAAAGTGGCGGAGACTGAACAGACAACCAGGGAGCTTGCATTGGACCAATGTAGGTCTTCTGTATATCTTTCTATAAACAGATAGATATAGATGATAGAGAAATAGATAGATAGATAGATAGATAGATAGATAGATAGATAGATAGATAGATAGGTAGATAGATAGATAGATAGATGATAGATAGATAGATGATAGATAGATGATAGATAGATAGATAGATAGATAGATAGATAGATAGATAGATGATAGATAGATGATAGATAGATAGATAGATAGATAGATAGATAGATAGATAGATAGATAGATAGATAGATAGATAGATATACAGTAGTATAGCTTGGTCTTCTTGTGGGACTCATAGCAATGTGAGCAGGTACTGTCCCAAATGCCTTGACAGGCTCTGGGAAACCTATTTCTCATACTGGGTTGCCTTGCCCAGCCTTAATACAGAGGGAAATGTTTTGTGTTATAGCAACTTGATATGCCAATGCTTTGTTGATAGCCATGGGAGGACCGCCCCCCTTTTTTTAACAGAAACAGAGCAGAAGTGAATTGAGGAAAGAAGGAGGGGCCAATGGGCAGTTGGGGAAAGGGTTGGGAAGAGAGGAAGGAGGAGAGATTGAGGTCATGACATAAAATAAATAAATTAAACAAATAAAAATAATTTAGGAAACTATACTAATGTAGACCAAATACAGCAAATATTCCCCATTTCTAACTTTAAGAATATGTTCTTTCAATCTTCCATTATTTTTTTCTAATTGTTATTGTCACATGTACATACATGTATAAATTGATAATTACAACTCTGCTTATATGTAAATAACTTTAGGGCTGAACATTTGGGATTAGATAACTAATTAGAAAAAAGACTCAGTCTTCCTCTCATTAAATTGTTTGTAGCTCTTAATCCAGTGTAGGACCTTGTGAGATTTCTCCCATCAACATTGGCATGTTACCTGGTATTGTTATTGTTCAAGTCTTGTTGGAGTACCGTATTGTTGAGGTTTTATAATTGCAAAATTGGCTCTTACTACAGAATTATATAGCTGTAAGATTTTGATTATTTTTAGAAAAACTATCATTAATTATTCATACATAAGTAGATATAATTTAATTCAGTACAATAGTCATGGTGTCTTCTAAGCCATATAGTTTATTTTAATTAAAATTTTCGCTTTAAAGTTTCTAATTGGGAACATTTCATTACTTACTGTTAGTATTATGTATATATGCATGCAAAATTATGTTATTTATAATTTATACAGCAATCAACATTCAAAATACTTAGAATAAATTAATCATCGAGCTGATGAACTATAGTATGTAGATAAAATGATATAACAGATCATTATAGGAAGTTTCATTGATTCATTATACTTTCATTTTATCAGATTATTTTAGAAATTTCTAATTTTCTGGAGAATGAGTTAAGCATTCCCAATCTGAAAATTTGAAATCTAAAATATTTCAAAAATCAAAAGGTTTTGATTGTTAGTCTGATGTCACAAGCAGAAAATGTTTAACCCTTTCTCTTATGATGTATCATAGTCAAACGCAGACAGTCAAATCAGTGTCACGTCAAGTACAACGGTGAGACTTAAGCGAATTTTATGTTTAGAATTATATCCCATATCTCCTTATGCATATGAAAAGTTGCTGATATAAAAAGTACAAAATTCATTTTATGTTCGAAGCACTCTGGATCAATGTGTAAAATACTTTCTGACATGTACTAATAGAAAACATACTTTGGAGGTATTTCCATTCATTTTTTTAAATTCTCTTAACTTCAGCTTCTATCTATTTAGATTTCTTCTAGTCATTAACCACTGACATAGCCACCAGGCAAATCCACGAATGTAGTCATTCTTTAATCCAAATCTTTCATCTTTTCTACAAAGGATATAACCAGGTTTTGATTTTGCTATTGTTGTTTTTTTAAGTGCATAAAATTCTGCCTAATTAAGATGATAATTTCTCATATCTATTGTTGTTGTTGCTGCTGTTGTTTTTTAGACAGGGTTTCTCTGTAGCTTTGGAACCTGTCCTGGAACTAGTTCTTGTACACCAGGCTGCCCCTGCTCCCCTTCCCCCCCTCCAATTTCTGGGATTAAAGGCATGCACCACCACTACCCAGCAATCATATCTATTCTTTGAAGCGCCTCCAAGGTCACGCACTTAGCACATTGATCTCTTCCTGCTCTGGTTTGCTTTGCATTCTCTTTCATCAACTGCTGACGTCAGGATTGTGCCATATGTTGTGCATGGCTAAAGAAGCAATACTGCATCATCAAAGAGGAAGAAGGGACCTTATGAGCCTTCCTTATGCAACACTGAGTCAGTTTCTGGATCCACCCAAATGCACTAGCATTGTCATAGAACAATAGATTACTACTGCATTCATCTGACCCTGACGCTTGGTTGCTCTAACAGCACCATGGTTGTGATGGACAATTCTAACTGCAGACACTTATCTCCTATACTCAGGCTTTTGTTTTCAACTAGGTGCTCATATCATGCCAGGAAATGCTTTTCAAATGAGTCACTTCAATTGCAGAAAGCAGGGCATTCCTCCAAATCCCAGAAATCTCCTTGGGGGATTCCAAAAAAACAGTATAATACATTCAACTATGTAGAAAGCTGTATCGCCCTCCTATTTCATGATTTATGCCATTCAAGAAGTAGCATCGGCCAACCCAAGTTGCACCAATGACAAAGTATTTTCAGGTGACATTTCCTCCAGATGTGGCAGCTTTCTGAGTCACTGTTACATACTGAATGAAAGAACTGTTTCCATCTGTCGCATGTGTTCACATCTAAGGGAAAATAAACAGAAAAAAATGAAAAGAAAGTGCCCCCAAAATGCCATGCCATTTTTGTCCTGGACCACAAAATAACTACAAGTTAGTTTCATTGGAAGATCTTGTCATGCTCCAAATCTCAACCCTATATCGACATAGTGCATCCTTATAACATATACAACTTCTCCTCGTTCCCTAACATACATAGATTTAACAAGGGTATCAGCAATGTTTGATATACCTGCTCAGCAGATAACTTTGTGCACAATAGTTTCACCGTAGTAAACCTCCTGAAGGAGGTGAATGTAAGGAAAAAGGATCTAGGGTTTGGGCAATGCATCCCAATACCTGGTGCCAAAGGTGGGAGACAGAGAGTGGTTGTGAAATGTTGTCTTCCTGGAAGAGCTGCAAATGATGACCACCTCTCTTTACAGGAACTACATATATCAAGAACCAGAAGCTGTGTTGACTCATTGGAGAAAAACAGTGGCGCTGGTAGAGCAGTTTGTAGTGTGGAGCTCGGCGGGCAGGCCTGCTTTTCGTCCCGCCCAGCTCCCTCTTGGTTAGCTTTACCTGAAATAATTACACGGAAACTGTATTCTTTTAAATACTGCCTGGCCCTTAGTTCCAGCCTCTTACTCACATCTTGACTAACCCATATCGAATAATCTGTGTAACAGCACAAAGTGGTGTCTTACCAGGAAAGATTCAGCATGTCTGTCCTGGTGGCTGGCACCATCACATCTCTCTCTCTGAGGAGAGGCATGGCAGTCTCTCTCACTTAGGAGAAATGTGGCATCTGACTGAGCCATCTACCTCACTTCCTTCTTCCTGTTCTGTCTACTCCACCCACCTAAGGGCTGGCCAATCAAATGGGCCAGGCAGTTTCTTTATTAGCCAATGGGAGTCCTCCATCAGCAGTTAATAGAGAGGCTGTCACTGGTAAGTGGTAAAGCTTCTGATTAGCTGCTTGGCATCCACTGCTTTCGCTTTCCAAGTGTGTGTTGGGTGTTGTCTGGCCATACATGGGAAACAGAAAGACTGGAGCTGGTGAAATTCTGAACCCTGGTATATGTAGGCAATGGGTGTTCAATCATTTGGTTTAAATTATACTTTTCTTGGCTGGATTTGAACTGGAAACTGTCTTTCTAGAAACAATGGCCTGAATTTGGGTCCTTTCTTTTTACTTTCTGAGGTGATTTGAGACCATTTTTCACACGCACAGTTGTCAGAGTACATCAGGATGAAGGGAGACAGATGAAGGATGATGCTATTTCTAGCTTTTCTCTCCCAGAATATCCCTAATTCTTCCAACATCTATAAGACACTGCAAAGAATTTTCTGATCCCCTTGGTCGGGATATGTGTAGAATTTTCTACCTGTGTCAGGCTATCGAACTGACGACCTTGACTTCACTGGAACCCAGGTTAAGACCATGGAGTTAGGGACTTGGTACAGAATGTCTCTCCTTACTTCCTCTAAACAAATGTGTATTCTTCATTGAAGCTAGTTCGTTGTTTTACATGCTAAATGTGGCATCTTTCATCACCGATCAGACTCATTATCATTAGTCCAACTGTTTTCTTACCTCAAATACAGCACTGCCCAGTCTATCAAGAAAATGAAACAACAAAAGTTCAGAGACGTTATAGAACTCTTCATTTTATTTTTATTTTATTAAAAATTCACTTATCATACACAGAATTCTGGTTTGACAGCTTCCTTCTTTTCATCATTTCTAGATATTCAGATGTCTGAGTGTATTGTAGTTACAACAGAATCCTCAGCCAAAGCTATGGGAAGTTCTGAGGCGGGGATGCCCTGGAGAGCTGCCTGATTTGAGGTGAGCATTGGAACCTGCCTTATCTCTTTATCCTCCCTGAGTAGCCTGGCCTCTCAGAGACCCAGCTCTCCTCCCCGGCTCCTCATTATGGCTTTGTCTGCTGTTCTTTGTATTAGCAAATGCCATCTATATATTTTTGGGAATCCATTTTGATCTTTTTGTCAGGATTTTACATTTGTATTTTATAAACGTCCCTCTCCCTCTTATTTTTGGTGCTTTAAGGAAATGTTTCCTGTGCTCCCAAGTTAACATTTTTGAATCAGAAGAAAATCATTTGAAGACTGTTCCATATGATCAGTAGCACAAACGGAATTGTTTAAACTACAAAGCACTGCTTGTCGATTAGACAGTGTGTCAACGCATTCAGATATTAAAACACAACTTGGGAGCCTAATAAGTAGAGAAGACAAGGAAAAAAGCTTTAAGAAAGAAAAAGTCTCCTTGTCACATTCATCTTCATTTCTGTGTGCCACTTTTGTAGCACACATAGTTAGTAGAATGAATAAATGAGAATTATGTAGAAGAGCAACAGGAAAAGGAATAAGGTAATATGGGTAAAATCAGTAAATGTATTCAAGGGACCCAAGGAGGCTAAAATGCAATGAACATTTGGCAGACGGTGAAGAACCATTAACAGATCAAATGCAAACATATTTCATTTTTATGCTGTGATGATACATTCAATGGTATATGTAACTAGAGAAGAAAGTATCATAACAAAATATACATTCCTTAAAATATTTTAGAAATTGAGCTGAAAGCACAAATATGGCATTTTATACATTATTTTTAAATGTTATATTAATTTTACTAATTTAAAAACATTTTATAAACATTTATAGAATTTCATACAATGTGATTTGATTTTATCTTCACCCCATTCTAGCCCTTACTATCTTATATCCACACTCATATCCCAGACTTCCATAATTTCCTATCCTGACTGTAGCTTTTAAAACAACTTCAAATAAAAATAAATAAATGAAATATATATGACTTACTTATATTAAAATTTATCTGATTAAATAAAATTTGCATTCTGCTAATGATACAGATCATTGATTATAGATTCTTTTTTCTACATCATAATAATTTGAATTTATTAATTTTTTCATGTAATAAATTTAGTACCTACAGTACTATGATAGTTAATATAAATAATTTTAGTCAAGTCAAAACAAATTTTACCTCCTAAGAAGTCTGGGATAATGACATCTAGTTTTTAAAAATATAATTAGTTTTAGTCTTTCCACTAATGGCTGAAATTGATTTAATGATTAATTTTTTAAAAATTGTGTATATTTTATAGTTATAGGATCATTGTGTTAGTTATTATGGCACAAATGGAATGAAATGTTCAAATTATTTCAAGTTGACATGGTAACCTGAAAGAAGGAATTCAAGGTGAGGAATTTGTAATAAAATGCAGAATTGAAGTTGAAAGCCAGCAAAATAGATAAAAGGCTTAATGTACAATTAGAAGGACCTGAGTCTGTCCATTCATCTCCCACATAAAGCCAAGCAGGGAAGTGTGTGACTGTAATTCCTGCTCTGGGAGTGGGAATGCAGGAGGATACCTGGAGCTTATTGTGCAGATACCTTAGCCAATCAGTAAACTCCAAGTTATGTAAAAGGCTCAGCCTATCTGAAAAAATGTGGCTACTAGGAAGCCATGCTTGGCTCCCATTTTTGTGGGTCTACAAGTCCTCTTTCTAAAGCTTTTTTTCTTAGGTTTTTATGTGGATCCATGCCCTAGACTGTGGGTGCCATTCTGTTGGTGGAGGCTGCTTGCTCCAGATATAATTACACAAAACTATATTTATTAAAACACTGCTTGGCCAATTAGCTTATAAATATTTCTAGCTAGCTCTCACTTCTTAAATTAACCCATTTCTACTATACTGTGTATCACCAGGTGGTTGTGGCCTACAGGTAGGATTCCGTCTGGTGTCTGTCTCTGGCAGCAACTACATAGCTTCTCTTTGACTCTGCCTTCTTCTCAGCATTAAATTTAACTTTTCCTGCCAAGCTATATTCTGCCCTGCCACAGGCCAAAGTAGCTTTTTTATTCATTAACCAATAAAAACACACATATACAGAGGATTTCCCACACCATAGAAATGTAAGCTACAAACAAAACAAGAAAAAACAATATAGCAAGATTCTATTTTAAACTAAGTGAAGACACCTGCAGATTGTACGAAAACTATAAGTAAAAATAGAGTGCATTTTCACTAAACATTCAAAAACAGGTAGTTTTTCCCACTGCATTATACAAAACAGAAGCAAATATTTCCTTTCCAAAATTACATACTTATCCATCTAAAGCATCATTAAGACAAAAGAAAGTTGTACTAAAACACAAATTGAACACAAAGAAGATATAAGGTAATGGGAGTTACTTTAAGAAATTGCCTCACAATTCTCACAATTTAAGTCTCAGAATTTAAGACTCTATTTTGTAAAGATATGCCTGCCATAGATGATGAATCATCTCTCAGATTGGTGAAAAATAACTAAAATTCTGTAAGAAAAAAAAAAAACTAGTCATTCTAAATGACAAGAAGAATATTTATTATTCATGGAAGAAAATCAAATACCAAAGTTGAAATTAACAGGGGAAAAGCTTGAGTCCAACTATCACATTTGGCTTTGAGGGGTTCAAGATCTCATGAAAAGAACTGGATGCAGATGCGGTTGAAAGAGTAAGAATTAAGAATCCTTTCTGCTGTGTAAAGACATAACTGAGCTGATTCAATCTTGTGATGAAGTGTAATACTAAAGAGACCCCTGCTTTTGGATGAGCTGAAAAAAGATTTCCTAAAACATAGTCTACTCATATTAAAGGCATTGGGCACAGTGAACTATGAGTTGCAAAAGAGGCTATAATGTAGTAGACTCTGACTCCACTCTTCACCAGTCTACAAGCTATACTGAAAGGCAAATAACCCATCGAATACAGTTAGGATGGGGAAGGAGACTGTGGCCTTATTTGATGGTAGTCTCATTGCTTTTTAGGAACGTGCTCCCTGAATGTCTGCTGCTCCACAAAACCATTAGCTCTTTGCTTACTGTCTGGGACCAGTCTCAACAAAAATACCTCTTACCAGGATAGGGGTGTGGGAATTTAGAAATATAAGTAAAGAATATGTAGACTTGTGAGAAATAACAAAGCAGAAATTATAGAATACTGGGATGGCATTCCAGTGAATACTGAGATTGCCCACATTTATTTTTCCATATATTTTTATTCTCCATATAACCAGGGGGAGAATGTAACAAAAGACTTTATTAACATGATACAAAGGACAACTCAAACAGTTAATCTCTTTAATATTTTGAGACATCAAATCATTAGCATTCTGTTGTTTAGGCATTGAAGCTTCCCTAGACCACTTATCCTGAAGGCAGCCACTCCCCAGGTGACCTCATAGTTACACAAGAAAGAGCAGAAGTATATTTGCATATCCTGACTATGTGTCAGGATTGAATGGATCTACTTGTATGAGCTATCTTAATGTCAAAATAATCAAGTAATCACATCCTGAGTTGGGACGTGCAACTACTCTCGTCAGCTACTTTGAGCAACCTCCAATTCTCTGACTATCAGACAAGGTGAAAATAGGCTCATTTTTTGGACCTCCACAACTTACCAGCTGGAAAGGTAACTTATAATGACACCCATAATCAGACTGCTGTTTGCCAACTACATTCTGCTCTAAATGGACTTTTTCTCTAAGCATTGTTTTACAATGCTAAATTATATGTAAGGAAAGAGATTGCTATGACCTAGATAGATTTAGATCTTACTTGGGCCAGTAATATAATATTAAACATGTTCATACTCAGATTAATTTATATGACTCACAGCTCTTCACAGAAGTGATTAATCTATTCCAGTGAAAGGTTTCTGTAAGATAGAGATGATTAAAGAACTCTGGAAAAGAATTAAAGTACTCACCATTGTATTTGGAGAGCAACAAAACTAGTCAGCCACATTAGAATCATAGGATATAAATCAACATACTAATTTACTGATTTAACTTGGTTAAATTTGTTTGTGAAATACAAAGAAATAAGAAACAGTTAAGAGCTGTGCTTTTATTAAGCCTTAGAGTAGTAAGTTTCCTGAATAGTATATTAACCTTAAACCATATTGTGGGCTATTGAACTCACAGAACAGTCCAAATGTTTCTTGTTTGGTTGATTGAATTATTTTAATACAACACTTCCTGGAAAAAGTCTCTTAGTTGGTTTTATATACCAAATTCCATACTTTGAATTCATAAAATTGGGGATATATTCAAAACGTCTGTGAGAATTTACTTAACAGGTAACATGTAAGGTATATGATAATTGACCCATGACAAACCCTTGAAAAGTCTAGGATCTATGTGAAATGTTAAATAAATACATATTATTTTATTTCATGCATTTAAGTTATTTGGTTATCATTATAAAAGCAATGTAATGAGACAGACAAAAATAAATAAAAGATCTAACTATGTTACAAGAGTTATAGGTCTCCAGAGTAAAACAATTTAGACTTAGGTAGTTATTCATTCTCTATCTTGTCTGTCTGTCTGTCTATCTACCAATGTCTTGATTTCTATCGCTGTCTCTATTCTTTTTCCTCTCTCTGTGTGTAAAAAGAAAAGATTACATAATATGGTGCATAAAAGCAGAGCTTCATTTAATGATATTTTTCTTGAAACATTTCACATTAAGAAAACAAAATATTATCCATTGTATTTAGAGAAAAAATAATTGATTGTTTTGAAACAAAAATACAATGAATTTTCACTTTGCTTTCAGTTCCTTCGAATGCAGAAATTTGGATAAGGACTTTTAATGTAATCTCCTACAGTTAATTTAAGACTACATCCATGGACACAATTATTAACACTTCATTCCATCACAGAATACTAACTGTGGAGCAGTCACTGGTTTGGCTTAAATAGATGGAACCACCTGAATAGAAGTTCCCATGTTAGACCTTGCAATAATAATAAAAGGGATGTGGCTTTTTGCCTTGAAATGGTATCATCTTATTGTCTATTTATCTACACCTCATAAAACTGCTCTCCCTATTTAAATAACTGTTCACTTTAATGAGCTTTACTGATCTCAGAGAATGATCTAAAATATCAGTTTAAACACTATGGTACCCTGCAGAATACTTATGAACTTCTGGAAGATATCTGTGTGGTCGTTACAATTATCCTTTTAAAAGATGCTTACTAGGAAAGACAAAAGTGGTGTATCATCAGTTAGTTAAGAATAACCACACTGGCCCTGCCATTTTTACATGGAATATAAGGTTTGTTATTGACAAGATACAAGACATTTCTTTGGAGAACAATATGCATTGTTGCGGTTTCCCACAGGATCTTTTCTCTCCTCTTTCTTCAGAGTACTCCTCTGCTAATTTACCCTCTGTGTGGCCACCTTCACAGTCTGCTGCTAGTTTTTATTTGGGGGGGAATGGGGATGGGTTGATCTCTGTTCCTTAATTTCCAGTTTGGGACTAAATAAGCACAGATAAATCTCCATAATTCCTTTTCTAATGCACCGAGGAACACATGCTCAGAATTAAATATAACTTCTGACTTTCAGAGGCAAGTGAGCCTATCCTTGTAGGTGGAGGTTAATTGTCCATTCCATGTGTCTAGACCTGAAATAATCATACAGAAACTATATTAATTGCAATACTATTAGGCCAATAGCATAAACATACTTCTAGCTAGCTCTTACATCTTAAATTAACCCATTTCTATTATTTTATATTATACCATGATACTCGTGGTTTACTGGTAAGGTTCCCAAGTATCTGTCTCCTTTAGCCACTAGGGGTATCTCTCTGACTCCACCTATTTTCTGCTCTTCTGTATGCTTGGAATTCCTACCTTGCCCTAGTCTCTGCTGCAATAGGCCCAAAGCAGTATCTTTATTAGCCAATGGTATTCACAGCATACAAAATCCCAAATCACCTCTCCTTTTCTGTTTAAATAAAGAAGGTTTTAACTTTAACATAGCAAGATTACATACAATGAAACAGTTATTAAGCAAGAATTATAATTATAATATTTATATCTACTTTATTTTTTATCATAACTAAGGAAAACAATAACTATAACTACCTATTATTCAACTCCATCAAAGACCCCAGAAAGATAGAGTATTAACAGTTAACAGGAAGTACTTTGTAAGCAACTTCCAAAACTCTAGAGTTGACAGAGACATCTCACTACCTAGATAGTCACCCAAAGTTCTTCTGTAATGTTTTGGCATTTATCTTCAGCCTATAGGCCCATAGTATCTGGCAGACTTTCCATGAAGCAGGAAATTTTAAAGGCAGTGTGTTAGACACTTTCTTTTGTGTCCTGCAGAATGTCTGACAGACTCTTCCATGAATCAAGAACCCTGAAAGACGGTTTTACTTTTTGGTAAGTTCAGAAGTCATTTTTCTGTGTGTCCTATATGTCCAGTCTATACAGCATAACATCAAGAAGTCCAGGTAAGAGCAATTTCTTGCCCAAATGACTAACAATCTCCATAAGGAACCTTTTTAATGTCCATCACCCTCTTGATGTAGATTGGGTCTGCCAGAAGCAGATGTGTCTCATTGTCGTAGAAAGTTCTAAGCTGTTAAAACACTTTAAATACCATATTCTGTTGGTCTTTAGAAGGTTTGAAGACTAGATATCCATCTGAAATATATCTCTGTATAGCTAGAGAACCTAACTAACATGACTACAAGCTTGACTATTATAGATGATTATCTACTAACCTGTATTTCTTAATTGTACATTGCAATTATAAATGAATGGCACAAACACAATACCTTAATCAAAAGCAGAAATATGCATATAACAAAATTGACCTTAACTTTGTGTCAATAAATGAAGATCCATACCAATGCAAAGTATTCATCTTTATAGTATATCTGCCTTTAAATGTAAACAAACATTTATAAACAATCATTTAGGGAAATTTGGGCATAGTTTTCTTGAAACTGCTTTCTGCTGTTTTTTAGGCAAAGTATATTTTAGCATTCATGGAGACCATTCGGGGGCTCTTGTTCCATCAAACTCATTAGCCACCGGAGGGAATCCACAGGTTCTCATCTTCTGTGGAAATTAAAGCAAAGCCTCTTTTCAAAAGCAACATATTTATCCTTAGACCTAAATTTTAAAGTCAAGATACCTTTAAAGTATATATTTTTGTTTAGCTTAGCAGTCTGTACAATGAAATGTCTCTCTGTACTTAGCTCATTCACAGACAAAAAAAAGTTTTGGCAGAGAAGGCTGTGTGTCTTCTTTAGGAGAGAGTTTCTTGGTTTGTGCTAGATGCATGAACAGCTGGCTCTTTCCGGAGGCTGAGCGCTTAAGTGAAATTTGTAAACAGTATGTTCCAAACTGCTTAATAGCACAACATAGACTCACTGCATACCTGGAACTGGGGTGGTATTCATGGCTCCAGAGGTTAATATGCCTGTGCCATATTGAACTGGGCAGAGTCAAGTTTCAGAATCTACACTCCCCATCCACTCTGATGATGTTCTATTTTGCTTTCTGTTGTTGTGATAAGCCCCCAGTGAAAAGCCATGAGCAACTGGCTGGGGCATTTGTTTCAGCTAACAAATTTCAGTCCATCACTGAAGGAAGCCATAGTAGAATCTCAAGGCAGGACCCTGGAAGCAGAAGCTGGGGCAGAGACCATAGAGAAGTGCTGCTTACTGTATTGATTCTTCCTGATTATTCAACTACCTTGTTTACCCCAATTTACATGCTCAGAAATAGGACCACCCACAGCTGGCTAGGCCCTCCCACATCAGTTAGTAATTACTAAAGTCCTCATAAACATGCTCACAGGACAATCTGATGGAGACAGTTCTTCTCAGACAAATTGAGAAAAAAAATTCTATCACATATGGCTTGTTGGCTCATGTAGCCC
This sequence comes from Arvicola amphibius, assembly GCF_903992535.2. Classification (NCBI taxonomy): domain Eukaryota; kingdom Metazoa; phylum Chordata; class Mammalia; order Rodentia; family Cricetidae; genus Arvicola; species Arvicola amphibius. The sequence goes on along the minus strand of NC_052047.1, from coordinate 32,747,429 downwards.
ACTGATTTGTGTCCCAAAGATTGTACTAGATAAACATTAGAAAACTTTGGAATGCCTAAACTTAAGAAGAATGCAAATATTTTTCTGTGGTGTATAATCATTTTTGTAATGAAAATAAACTATTTAGAATTAGAAATATCTGTCCACTGCCATGAATTAAGTTCACTTGAATTACTAGTTACTCTAATTTTGAAAAGTATTGCTACCATTTGATACTCAAATTTACATGAACTACTTAGCTACTCTAATTTTGTGAAATATTGTCATAGTCTTTCAAAGACATTATTTTTATCTTTTAAAGGGTGCATAATGACTTGCTTGCTGTGAGGATTAATTCACATAATGTATGCTTATGCAGATTTCCACAGGTCCTTTCACCATCAGGAAAGTATTTTTCTTATTAGCACTCAAGTGGCAGCTTATGCATCCAATTGTATAAATTATAAAGGGTTGTTTCATTTCTTACTGATCTAAATGTTGGTATGAGTGTTTGGTAGGTGTTCAATAAATTGACTCCAAGTACTGATTATTCCTCATAGTGTGTTACTTAGTTCAATCAGTACAGGATGAGAAGAACAAAATTGAAGTCTTCTAAAAATAGAATCCACAGATTCTCTTCATTTTTTATTTCTGCCTATGGTCTTTCATGTAAATTTTAGACCATTTTACAAACACTCAAAGGAAAAGAAAAATGTGTGTGTATGGGTGTGTGTGTTACCAGTTCTACTGGTCTGATAGAAACTTAACTGAAATAATAGCTACATATCTTATAATTTTATTACAATTTGCCATTTGATTACTATTTTTGAGAGTTGAGATGATATATGATATATGAAATATGATATATGAAAGCTTTCTAGTTTATGCATGCTATCTCTGGAGGGCTGAGGTAGTTGAAAATTATAGGAACATTTCCTGAATTTTAGAATTAAGCCAAGAATAAGATGGAGAAGCTAAGTACTTAAATGCTATTGAAATTTTGAAAGCCACTTTCTTATTGGTGTTATATAAATATGACAGAGTAAATTCTTACCTGTGGGATTTTCAAACACTTTTAGATCAGAGAGGCTCATGATTGGTGACTATTGTGTGACTATAATTTGAATTAATAAATTTACTTTTTGTCATTCTAACTCTTGACAGGAAGATCAGTTGTTCCCTGTACATTTTGCCTGTGACTTTTCTAATTCATATATTCTCTCTCTCTCTCTCTCTCTCTCTCTCTCTCTCTCTCTCACACACACACACACACACACACACACACACACACACACACACACCTTTTTGCCAAAATCTCCCGAAATACTCAATACAAATGCAAATATCGGTAAGTCTCTCTTCTTTACTCAGTACAGTAGCTGTTCTGTTGGTTATAATTTTAAATAATGACAGTAATTTTCTCTTTCCCATAGCATCTTGTGAGCATGACTCTGAGAAATGCAGGACTGTACACTTGATAGCATACATGAGGGATTACTAGGCAAGATGGTGGCAACAGTTCATATGTGGTTGATAGGCTTAGTCCATTCTTTCCTTATTATGAGTCTCATGAGTGATCCAGTAAGAGTCCCAGTCTTCAAGGTTAGTTGAGAGATATGTTCCTCTGATTTTTATACTGGACCCCATAATTTTCAGGGAACCAAAAAGTAACTATTTATTTCTGCAAATCCTTTCACTCAAAATGTAGAAAAGTCACTAAATTATTTGCTTTATAAATTTAATGATCAGAGCACATGGTAAATATGGAAAATACCATTTTCCACAAACAAATTTGTACTACTGAAAACTAAGACAGTGGGTCTGTTGAAGTACTTCTGTTGGTGAAGTACTTACCGTGAAAGCATGAAGCATTACGTTTTCATCTGGGTGGAGTGGCACACGTCAGTAGCCCAGGCCTGGCAAACAGAGACAAACATGGGGCTTGCTACCAAGCAGTCCGTGAGGTTAATTGAGCATATCCTGAGAAACAGGTAAAGTGAGGTATCTCACCTGAAATCAAGCAAACGAATAAACAAACAAATTAACTGAAGAACAATAGAAGACACCTGATATTGACCCTCATCCTTCACCTTCATGCAGAGGTGAGTATATCCCACATACAAGTGTACATAAATTCGTAAACCAAACACACACACACACATAAAGAGAGACAAATATAAAAAATGAATAAAAGAACAGTTGTCTAAAAAGTGTCTCAAGAAATCCACATTTGAAGGATCTTCATTCTAAAATGAGAACAGACTTATCTACATGCCCCACACCAATTGTTATTTGAGAGGTTAAAAATACGTACCTTCAAATGTTTTGGGGGTTTAAATGATATATTAAAAACTAAAAATCTAATGATAGTAGCTGAATAGCTTCTGTATATATAATTAAAAATGTTAATCAAAGTAACTGGTTCAGTTACCCAGGGTCTTTCACTGACTTTCTATATCACCAAAAGAGAAGGTTTTAATCCTTAAAATAACTGTATGGTTAAATGATACAAAAGGACTCTTTTTCATTTAAAAAGCTGAAAAACATATGCCTGTACTAAAGAGCCATAATGTACCTTTTAACCAAATATCTTTAAGAACAATCAAATCAACTGAGAAGGTTTGAAATAAAATGACCTCTAGAGCAAATCAAACTATTAAAAGGTATGGCCTTGTTGGAGTAGGTATGTATCAATTTTTTGGAGGAAGTATGTCACTGTGGAAGTGGGATTTGAGTGCTCTCATACTCAGGATATGCCCAATGTGACACACAGTTGCCTCTGCTGCCTAGAGATCAATCTAGAACTCTCCACCCCTTCTCTAGCACCATGTCTGCCATGTTCCATCATGGTAATGGACTAGATCCCTGAGACTGTAGACCAGTCCCAATTAAATGTTTTCCTTTATACAATTTGCAGTGGTCATAGTGTCTCTTCAAAGCAATAAGAACCTAAGTAAGACAGAAGTTTGCACCAGGGACTCGCTTATTGCTGTGACAGGCCAACCATGCTTTGGTTTGGAGGAATATAGGCTTTGGGAATTTAGGTTAGAAAAGCAGTAAAATGTTTTTAGTACTGCTTAATGGGACATACTAGTAAGAGCATGGAAGACAGTTTTGCTGAAGGTGATTTGAACTGTGGGGGTCTGGCTAAAGAGGTTTCAGAGAAGAATTTTAGTTTATTGCCTAGCGATCGTTCTTTTGATAATTTGGTGAAGAATATGTCTGCTTCTTGTTTTTGTCCAAAAAGTCTGCCTGAGGCTAAAGAGTTTTAGATTAATTGCATTGGCATGGAAAATCTTAAAATAGTCTAGTATAGACTCTGTTTTGTAGTTACTCGTGTTGAATCTTATGAAGATTTATAATGAAAAGGAACAAATTGCTCAAGTAAAAACACAAAATATTCAGACTTGGGAGAACAAGGGCAGCAGAAAGTGGAATAGGAACTAAACCCTGTGTTCAATAATATAGAAGGAGGAAGAAATGGAATATACGAACTGGTAACCTTAGGAAGAAATCCCACCCAGCTAAACTTTCAACTTGGGAAAAGGGATTAAAGAAAAACTCAGAGTCAGTGTGGTAGTGCACATCTTTCATCCCAGTACTCTGGAGGGAGACAGTTCTCTGGTTTGAAGCCAGTTTGGTCTACAAATTGAGATTCAGGACAAACAATCTTAGGCAGTGAAGGAAACACTTATAAAACAGAAAGCTGGTGAAGATGTAATCTAACAACAGGTGGCCATGTTCCAGCTTCAGCAAGAAACAGATCTTGGCAATTTCAGCCATGGGTTCTGGCTTTAGATTGAAAGATAGAAGAAAGGGTTATAAAAGCTTCCTCCTCTGATACTCAGGCAAACCATTGAGGCAAGACATGTTTCAGGGGTGTCTATTCATGGAAACCTAAAGAGGCCATTGTGTGAATCTGTGAAGGTGAAGCTTGTCTTGCCTTGGAGACTCCAAGATGTTGGAGATAGCAGAGCCATGTGACACCTGCTAAGAACAGCTGCTAAGGGGGAGTGGGGTCATTTCGAAGAGTGTTTTGCAGTCAACAAATCTGAAAGGAGTTAGAGATCTAAACAGCTTTTTAACATTAGATGTGGAGATGTAGCGTTTGGAGGTTGCCTAGCTGGTTTTTAGTCTTGCTTTGGTCCAGTATTTTCTCATCATGCTCCCTTCCCTGCATTTCGGGATGGTAATGTATATCCTGTGCCATTATATGTTAGAAGTATATGATCTATTTTTTGATTTTTATTATACAGGGGATAACAGTTAAGGATCTCATGAACATCAAAAGAGGCTTTGAACATTAAACTTTTAAATAAATTTGAGAATATTATAGTCTATGGGGACATTTGAAGAGAGACCAAATGCATTTTTGCATTATGATATTGTTACAAGTATAGAAGAATCAGGGAGTAGTATATGCTGGTTTGAAAGAAAATGGCTCCCATAGGGAATGGCGCTATTAGGAGGTGTGGCTTTATAAAATAGGTGTGCCTTTGTTTGAGGAAGTGTGTCACTGTGGGGGTGGGATCCTTTTCTAGCAATATGTCTGCCTACATGTCACCATGAACATAATGGATTAAGCCTTTGAAATGTAAATCAGGCCCAATTAACTGCTTCCTTTATAAGAGTTGCCATGGTCATTGTGTATCTTCATAGCAAAGACATCTTAAATAAGACATTATCCATACATTACTTACATAAGTTATATGACAAGTGTTGTCATTATATTTTGATATACAAATGCAGAATCTACCATACTCAGAATAAATCACCCCTTAGAAATCTTTTAAAGTTAAAAAAAACAATCAGAAGAAAGAATTTAATAGTCAATTTGACAGAAAATTGGAAAAACTGAGAGTATATTCAGGAATTCCTTTAACATCTTAATTCTTGTTATTAGACAATTATATTCAGTGGCAAAGAGATGGCTCAGTGGTTAAGAGCACTAACTGCTCTACCAGAGGATTCTAGTTTATGTGCCAGTACCTACATGATAGATTGTAAGCATTTGAAATTATAGTTCCTGGGGATCCAATGCCCTCTTATTGCTTCTGCAAGTACCAGGCATACACACAATGTACTTATAGACATATACACATAACACTTATCTACATAAAATAGAAATCTTTTTATAAAAATGAGGAAAATAGACTAAGTCAGTCATCAGATATCCAAGAGCACTTGTGGTGGCCTTGAAAAGCAGATTGTAGAGTTACTGGCTATAGAAAAGCCACGGTAATATGCAAAAAATTAGAAGCAAAAAGCTACTAAGAACTGTTGGCTTGTTTGGTGAATCACATAATTATTAAGATGTTCATGAAACTGACCCAACTTCAATATTTATACTTCAATTCTAAGATGAATACATTTTCAAATATAGAAAATGCTTCTTTTATTGTGAACATACATGTGAACAAAAGCCCACCTGCAAATTCAACAGTAGGCCCATTGAAATTTTCTCAAATTACTTGAATCCTTTGCACTAATTATCTGGCACATGTTACTCTTGAATGAAACAGATGTTGAGAAGTATAATGCCAATCAGTTGTGCATTATTAGAGTGTATTCATGGCAGCTTAGGAGTCCTGCTAAAGGAGTGGTTGTGACTGGTAAGGCATTGATTCCTGAGACAATCACCTGCCAAAATGAGGTAAAGATCAGCAAAGGTGTGCGTTTATGCAGTCATAAAAATCCCAATACAAAGTTCAATGTTGGGGTCAAATATGACAACATATCATAAACTTTTTGTGCTCAACTCACATTCTGTTTTTTTTCCCAAGTAGGAACTAAATTTTAGAAATAAATTCCTGTAGAAAAAATATGTTTTATTGAAAGGATTTTTTGCTAAATGATTCTAAATTTAGAGAAGTAAATGGGAAGTATGGACAAAGAAAAATTTAGAGCTTAATATATGAAAATATTATTCTTCCTCCTAAAGTACCTATCTTTCAATTTCCTTAGCTTTATAGGTAATGTTCCCTTGAGTTTATTAGGTAAAGACTGTATTTTTATTAAAGCAATTTAGTCCACAAGATAATAACAAATTAGCAAAGGATGATGTTACTAGGTTAAATTTGGATTCTATGGTGTCAGTAGTGTAATTAGAAGAGATATTAAAGATTATAGGTAGCTTGGCAAAATTTCAAAACACAGCTAATAATTTTAAAAGGTGAATATTAGGCCTAATATATCTAGGAAGAGACATTATAGCAATCTAAGTTTTATTTTTCCCTAGGAAGAAAAAGTTTAACCTGATTTACAGTCTGAAAGTACAGTACATCATGGGAAGCCATGGCAGCAAGAACTCTACATGTGTCTACAATAGGAAGCAGAGAGATGGGCTTAGCTTTCATTCTCCTTCCTCTACAGTTTGAGACTGCAGACCATGGGATGGTACCACACTTTAGGGCAGGACTTCTCACACCAATGAAACTACTGTAGATATGATTTCATAGACACACCCAGAGGCTTGCTTCCTGGGGGTTACTAAATCCTGTCAAGATGACAATCAATATTAAGTTCAAGTGTATTTCTTGTCAATTTTATACTAAAACATATTGCTTTTAAGCCGTGATTTTCTACTCTTTGTCCTCATAGGATCTGGGGCATTTTACAATGTAAACTGAATTCAGTCCAAATTCAACAACCCCGTAGTCTTTAACAGTTCCAATACAGATCAACGTTGTAAGTTCAAAGTCTCTTTTGAGATTATGGAAGTCTCTTAAAGAATATGTATAATGACACAGAGTAAATTATCCAATTCTGAAAGAGAAGAATGGAACCATTACTAGGAAAGATCAGACAGAAACAAGACTGAGATCCAGCAGAGTAAACATAAAATTCTGCTGTTCCATGTCTGTCTTCTGGAGATCATGATGGAATCATCCAGGCTCCAATGGACTAGGGACCCCTGTTGGTCCCAGTCTACCTCCAGTAATGCACATAGCCTCTCTTGCTTCACTCTGTACTTGCAGGTTTCCTGGGTAGATGCTCCATGATCCTGGTGTCTCCAATATCATATGATTTCCATTGTAAGTTTGGCTTCCCCTTCACACAGTGACTTCTCAAGGACTCCAGGCAGGACCCCAAGCCTGTCACACGCTGCCTCCATGATCTCCATGTGTATAAAATCATGTGGATCATGATGCCTGTTCTGCTGCAAGATCAAGAAGTAGTCTGGTTGCCTTGGACCATAACTGCAGCGGTTTTGTGCGCTGACCTCTAGTAGTTTGGTTTTAATCAGTGTTTTAGTTGGAGTATTATTGCTTTGATAAAACATTATGATCAAAAGCAACTTGAGTAAGAAAGAGCTCATTTCATCTCATAACTCTCAGGTCATGCTCTGTAATTGAAGTCAAGTAGTCAGGGCAGGAACTAAAGGCAGGAACTAAAGGCAGGAACCTGTAGGTAGGAACTGATTCAAGGCCATGTAGGAACACTGCTTAATGGCTATCTCTTCATGGTTTTCTCAGTCTGCTTATACCACGCAAGACTATCTGCCCAGGGGTGACACCCCCACCACCTGGGTTGGGTCTTCCTACTTAAGTCAGTAGTCAAGAAAATATTTAACAGATTTGCCTATGGGCCATTCGTATGGAGACATGCTCTCAGATGAAAGTCGTTCTTCCTAGATGTTGTCACTTATACCAAACTGATGGAAGCTAACTAAACAATCAGGAAATTCTTTTAGCACCATTCTAGGTTGAAGTTTTTTCCCCTTCAAATAAATCTTGAGTTTTTTAAAATGCAACTTTCTTTCTTTTTTTTAACTTTCCTTTTATTTTTCATTTGCAGTCTAAGTTTTAAACCTATACTGATTTGTTGAATGAGATGTCAGAGACTGAGACAGAAGATAATGACAGCATTAAAGAGACAGGGTTTCCCTGTAGTTTCTAGAGCCTGTCCTGGAACTAGCTCTTGTAGACCAGGCTGGTCTCGAACTCACAGAGATCCGCCTGCCTCTGCCTCCTGATTGCTGGGATTAAATGCGTGCACTACCACCGCCCGGCTAAAGAATATTGTTAAAAATTACATGCTTTTATTTTTTGGACAGACCTGAAAGTCAACATTTTGAAAATAATTAAAGCAGTACACAGCTAACTAAGCACTCCTCATCAACTCATCGTATTCTCCTTGCTAGCTCAGGGAGCACAGCTTGGGATACACTCAGTGACTGAAAAATTGGGAGAGAACAGGTAACATCAGAACATTGGACAGCAAAATGTGGTTCCATCACAGGTCACCTCTTTTCTGGAATCAGCAGATTGACTGATTAAATTTGAGGAGGCAGCAACTCTCCATATTACATGGTAAGAGGGTCAAATCATTTCTACAAGGGCAGTTTTCACTCTGAAAATTCCTTCAGTATAATGACTCAAGATGTTAGTCATTTGCTCTTAAACACCATGGAGGCACTAAGAGATCAAAAGGAAGCTCAGAGCAATGTCTCTGTTAGTGGGAGCTGTGACATGATTGGTGTATGCAATGGTTCTAAAAACCAACTTGAAAATGTTAATAAAGTAAGAACCTGCTTTATACAATCCTCATAAATGCAATTTATCTTGTGTCTTCTGCAGAGGTTCTATATGAAAACCATCCTTTGCATGAATGATTTAGAATGATTTCTATCTGGAACTTATTTTTAAGTTAGATTCAAGATTCTTTAGGATTTACAGAAGAAATGGTAAAGACTAATCTCAGCTGCAGAAATTTGGTCTAAATGACTTAAATGGGAAGTTGGGTGGAAATGCTGGGGGAATTTAGATTGTGTTAGTTTTAGCATTTTGATCGTCTCCATCACACCTGATGGAAGACCAACTACTTCTCATTACTCTGCTCCCACAACTGATTTCTTTGTTGTGCTCATTCATAGTTTTGTCAGCTGAAGTCTCAGAAGGCTCCTTTGATGTTGCTTATTTTTTGCTAATCATTATTATTCAGTGCTTCCGGATATTACCTGTTCATTTGGTGAGTGAAAAGCTTATAAAGGTCTCAGGAGAACACAATGAAGAGAGATTTTAGGAATAGCACTCATTTTATGTGATGTATTTTAATGATATTATTAACAATACATAAAACCAAGGTCTTCCAAAGCAAGACTCATAACTAAACAGATGAGTGTGTTATGCTTCTTTACTGTGTGTCAAACCTAAACCACATGCTTAAAATCCTTAAAATATTTTTATGACTGTATATTGGTAGTACAAACTAAGGGGTCTCATAATATCCTCATATAATTTTATACTGTATTCTCATCTCATTCTTTCTTTGGAACTTATTAAATCTCCTCATCCACTGTTCCATATCTCAAATATTTCCCCATTTGGCATTGAGTCCTTCATTTTCTTCCCAGTATTAGGATTATTTTCCTCCCAGTAAGTATTAGGATAAATTCGTGAATTGCCTACATAACAACTATAGTATATTTTTGGCATAATTATCATTTAAATTTTCCTAGTGTTCAGTTTCCATGTCTCTGGTGATGCCTGATATCATTCTGTAGACTGTTCTAAGAAATTCACATGGCACCAATCACAAAGTTAATCCATTTGTACTATGTCATAAAGTTTGTTAACAAGTTACGTACTGAAACTTGAGTATGTGTGAGGATAGAGGCAGCTCTTGGTCTAAGTTGCTAGAAATTTATGCTTGTTCTAGTTTTCTCCATGAGTGTCTTGCAATTTAGTGTAATCACTATAAAGCCTTTCACAAAAGTAACATACTGAAACATTAACTGCCCTCACCAAAGGTTTAAATTGTTCTTAACAATTCATTATAGTGCATCTAATAAGGAAATTTTCTTATCTCAGTAACATAGCATATTTTGTAAGTGCAATTATGACTGAAATGTTAGATAAAGTTATCAGATTCCTAGGAATTTTATGTAAATTCTGATGTTGATAGTACTTTTACATATATGCATAACAAAAGAAGGATTAAAGTAACTTTAAATGCAATGTTTCCCATGTAATGACAAATCAAAGGAGTCTATTTGTCTTAACACCTATATTTAAATATTCAATTAGAGTTTAACCTTGTAAAGTGTCTCAAGCATCTAAGGGGACACCACAGGTCAGTGAGCAGAAACAAAATAATTGACTGATGTAATTGCTGGATTCTAGATGAGCCTACTCCTCAGCCAGGGACTGTCTATTTTCTATTTTTCACTTGGCAGAAAAAAAAGGCTTCAACACACATTGGATTCTCAAAACATTATTTATTCCATTAATAAGTAAGTACTTTAAGCTCAGGACTCAATTACTGCCAGCAGCCATATTTTCTAATATCTTACCTAGTTTTATGAATGTAGCCTATGACTTTTAGAGAGTGGACACAACCTTCAGTTTGTAAGTACTCAAAACTCAATACTTTATTCTTTTACAAAAATGAGTTTACTATTCATAAGAAAAACTAAGTGTAAAAAAATTGCAGGATAAATCTCTGGAGATCAATTAGAATACAGAAGACAAGATACAAGAGCAAGGGCCTTGGTCCTGCCTCAAGTGATGTGAGAGACATTGTTGACATGCCATGGGAGGACTCACCTTCTCTGAGGAGTGGATGGAGACTGAGATGGGAGAAAGTCAGGGGAGCAGGAGGAAGGGAGAGTAAGGGTACTGGAATTGGTATGTAAAACAAAAAACCAAACAAACAATAAAAGAAAGATTGCTTTAAAAAATAAAGTGAAGGGGGCTGGAGAGATTGGTTAGAGGTTAAGAGCACTGGCTGTTCTTCCAGAGGTCCTGAGTTCAATTTTCAGCAACCACAAGCTGACTTACAACCATTTGTAATAAGATCTGATACCCTTGGGTCTTAAGAGATAAATCTTTAAAATAAAATGAAATGAAATAAAGGATACAGAAGATGATCTAGGAGTTTCTAAGAGACTTTATATGGAAGTTGAAAAAATGACACATAAACAAATATTGATAATTTAGGCATATCAAGATTAATCTCTGATATGAGCAAGACATGGGGGAAAACAAAATAAAAGGCAAAATCTGTAGTAAATGTTTGTGAGGCAAATATCTGACAAAGGTTTGTTTCCAAAGCTTACAAGGAAATGATAAAATTGATCAGTGAGAAAAGAACAACATAATTAGTAATTGCACAATAGATTTGAACAAACATTACAATAAGAAAGATACAAAAACGTTAAATAAAACATTGACAAATGCTCAACATCATTTGCCATTATTAAATTACAAATCAATATGGCAATGACATACTACTAGAAGCTTCTTTCAACATAAAAACTCCAGTGAAAAATAATGAATCCAGTTGTTAGCAAGGACATGAAGTCACACATGAATAGAGAAATTAATAGTCACTTGCTGGCACACAAAGAAAAATATACAGAAGCTTTGCAAGGCAGTTTAAAATGCTTCTGGAATAATTAAACATGGTCTTTCCTTATGTTGACTCACAATCAACTCAAACATAATAATTAATTTTCATTTATGTCTATCTGTATTTGGCTTTGTATAAGTGTAGCTATCTTTAAAGGCTTGTGTGCTTCTACGTGTTGATTAGCTCTCCAACTCCTCTACTCAACTAATTTGAAAACTTGGGCAGCCTAAATGACTCAATAGGTAGAAGCACAAGCCTGACAATTAGAACTTGATCCTTGGAATCCAATCCCACAATTGTTTTCTGTCCTTCCCATGAGTGACAAGATATAGGCTTCCAACCTCAAAAAATTGCATACCCAAAATAAATAATTGAATGCAATCAAACTTTTGCGTTAATCTAATTTTAAAACTCATAAGTATATAAAAACCAACATTTATATGCTAATAGTTTTATTTGTAACTTAAAACAATTACAGAAATAAAATGTATTTTGGCATGTAATTTTTATAAATTAATGTGCATACCCATACATTATCAGTCAGTAATAAAAAATAATTTGGGGTATCAGAACCTGAGTAAGCATTGCTGAATCTTAGATGAATATTTCTTCATAAAAATGTTAAGCTGATAATGGACACATGCTGAATGACTTAAGTTATGTTATGTGATATTCTAGAAAATATCAGTGTTTGTCAGGGCATAGGGAAAAGGAAAACTGAATAGATGAAATATGGGCCAAATTTTTATGGAAATAGAGCTGTTTTTATTATACCACAACTATGTCTATAGATCACTTTGCATTTGGTAAAGGCCATGCAACTTAACAACACAAAAGCTGAACTTAAATGTATGACCAGTTAAAGATTCAAGAGTTCAGGGCCTGGAGAGATAGAAGAGCAGATAAAATATTTACTGTACAAACATGAGGACCTGAGTTTAATCCCAAATCCATGTAAAAATCTGGGAATGATATGCATGCCTATAACTCTAGTGCTGGTAGGCAGCACTTTGGTGTCTTGCTGACAACCAGATTTCCAAAATGGTAAAATGCAGTTTTCTTGAGATACTATCAGCATCAGCTGCTAAGTACATATTCATGTGGCTATATGTGCATAGATACAATACACATGCAGCCACATATATGTGAGCAAACATATGTAAGCAAATACATACATACAACACAAACATGTACATAAAAATGAAGGTATAGAATGTTGAAGGAAAAGACTCCCAAATATAATTTCTGTCTTGAACTTCACATGCACTTACACACAAACAGATATACACACACAGACACACATACTCATATAAAAGCACACAAGATTAGAGTTCAAAGAATCCCAGAGTAGCATGAAAATGCTTCGAGATGATATAACAGCTAAAAATATATTAAATATCATCAGTAAGGGAAACAGGAAAATATTCAATTAGCTTTGAAATTAGGCAGTCTATAATATAAACAGAAAAATATAAACAAGCAATACACGCTTTGATCAATGGGAAATAGTCTACCCATTGTAATACTATTACATGTACTGAAATTAGCTATGTAAATGTATGCAAAACAGAAATCACATTTCCCATTTTTAGAGTTTGAAGTTAGGAAGAAGGAAAGAAGGCCAGAGATATTCATATTCTAATGTGCTGCAGTTAGAAACAGTCTGAAGTTACGGTTAAAGTAATTCCAGTACAAAGTACTACATACAGAAAGGTTTAAAGATGCTCACAAATGCAGTAAGATCCACTCTGGGGTACTGTAACATGTTATATTTTTCTACCAGTTGAGAACTCTAGATATGAATCTATGAGATCAATGAGCATGGCTAGTTCCTGATTATTATAGTTTACAAATCTCCTTTTGCACAAACAAGAGCTTTGATAAATAGCTGATTCCAAGAGGGACAGGAATTATACATGAAGAGTCAGAAGTGTTGTATTAGATAATTTTCTGTTGTTGTGATTAAACATCATGACAAAGGCAACTTTTATAAGAAAACTTTTTTATTTGTATTACTGATGCAGAAGGAAAAAAAGTTCATCATGGAAGAGAATCTGCAGAAGTGGATGCAGAGTTCATGACTGGAACAGAAGCAAGAAGCACAGAGAAGACTGAAAATAGGCAAAGCATTTTTAATCTCAAAGACCATGCCCAGGAATATACATACTTCATCAAGGCTACATGACATAGCTTCCCCAAACAGTCTCATCAAGTGGCAATCAAATGTTTAAATACTCCAAACTATAAAGGACATTTCTCATGCCAACCGTTACAAGTATCTTGTAAATAGTGAAACAAGTAAATGTGAAGAGACAGAAAAATATATTCAACAATGCTAATGATGTTGTTTTTGATCTCAAAATAAAATCAAATATCCATTAATATTATAAGTAAAATAAATAATTGAAAACCAAAAAATGTAGAAGAAAATTAATATGTAGTTCAGAAAAAACCAAGTGATTTGTGTAACTGTCAAAGAAGTGACCCAAAACTCCTAGTTTCTGAGTAAGAACTGCACAGCATGATGTTTTCCTGATCAAGCTCATGCAGAAGTGGGTAAACTAGGTAAAGTTATCAAAGTGTCCAACAAAGTTGACCCCAAATATTGACAGTAATGTGGGTATGTTCCTTACATGTTTCACAATAAAACAGCATGTTACTTGTTTACTCTCCCTGCCCAAATCATATCACTCAAGTTAGAAAATGAGAAAAAGATAGCAGTCTCTGCTGAAAGAAATTCTGTACAATGTTTGACAAGGACCCATCAAAACTCTCAATGTCATCAATGTCAAGATCAGCACATAGATACAGTCAAAATACTCCATGCTTACCTTCCATTTAAACAACATAGTGACTTCAATTTGATTTCATAATAGCCTTTGCATGATATTTATATGATATTTATATAGTACTGATTTTTCATCAATCCATTTTCAAACAGTTATTAAAACAGAATAACTACTGGAACTGCTTACCTCATTCATTATACATCATTTGTTAGGATTATAGTCATATTAGGATCACATTTTTAGTTCCTGGAGACAGGTTTCATCTAAGCCTATTAGATATAACAACATTTGTAACACTACAATGTCTTTTTGTCATGTTGAAAAATGCTGACTGAATAACACTGGAATTGCTTTAATTTGAATTTTTTATTTTAAACGTAGCATTAGCTGGAGGATACATCCCATTTTACCTGCATAGAATGTTTATATGATAAGCAACAAATGAATGCCAATAAGTTATTATATATAATATTAATGTATCATTCAGGCAATCATGCTCTATATGGAAAGGGTTTGTACTTCTTAAATTTTAGAGATATGAGCCACAGTCTGCTCTAGTCAAAGTAAGCCACTTGTTATTATAAAATAAGAAAAGGCATACTTTAGCATACAATATTATAAGGAAGGTCATATATATTACAGGGTGTTTGCAAGACACAGTCTTCAGGTCAGTGACTGTGGCTTTCATTATTCACCAACCACAGTGGTACAAAATAAATACATGATGTCATAAGCTGTAAATTTCTGTGTTGCTGCCCAAAGCTGAAGTACTAGCAATCATTTTATTGTGAGGAAGCCTTCCATTCACACAACAATCAAGTCACAATACCTTCAGCTGCAAATGGAAAAAGAAAACAATTTTTAATCAGTTACAGGCTTGCCTACAATAAGGCAAATGGTGTTAGAGTATTGTATTGTCAAAGGTTTTCAATGTCACAGCAGTATTTACTGAAATACAAGGCAAGAAGTTGGGATTTATCCATATATTTTTGCAATAGACACATACACATATGGATGCATATAGAACCTAGTGTTTCTTAGCCTATTTACTAGCTCCTTGGCATCTATAGTTAGCATCTCAATGGTTTAACTGGTACATGTTACCTCTATTAAAAATATGTGAAAATGATTATTCTAGTCTTTATGGTAAAGGTACAATAAGAACAATTTCTTTTTACTGGATCAATTCATCAGCAATATCTTTTAGAGGAATAAAACCTAAATTTAATATGGATAGAAAACATATACAGCTTCACTTAGCATATCTACATAGTGAGATTGGATACTAAGACAAATATGACTCAATTTTGAGTGGAATTTGTTGTGTTTGTAATGTTATTTGCTTAATATTATCATTAAATAAAGTATGACACAAGGCTTCTTGTTCATTTCTGGACCTGAACTAATCATGCAGAAACTGCATTAATTAAATATTCCTGGCCAATTACTTAGGCATATTGCTAGCTAGCTCTTACACTTTAAATTAACCAATCCCTATTAATCTGTATCACCACAAGGTCATGGCCTACCAGCAAGTTACCAGTAGGCTCCCGTGGGTCTTATTTTTTATTCAGTGGCTACATGGCATCTCTCTGACTCTACATTTTTTCCTTCTCTATCTGTTAGGAATTTCTACCTTGCTCAATTCTGCTAAGCCACTGGTTGAAACAGCTTTATTTATTAACCAATTAATGCAACACATATACAGAAGGACTTTCCACACCATTTTCCCTTTTCTGATCAAATAAAAAGGAAGGTTTTAATTTCAACATAGCAATATTACATATAACAAAACAAGTATCAAGCAAGAATTACTGTTAAAATATTTATGTCTACTTTATCTTTTATCATAACTAAGGAAAACTATAACTGTCTATTCTTCAACTCCATCAAAGTCCCCAGAAGGATATATTGCCTAAATAAACAGAAAGTGCATTGTAAGAAGCTTCCAAAACTCTAGAATTGATAGAGACATACACTAGGCTTCCCTGTAACTCCAAAATGACCCCAACCGCCCTATCAAGATGTTTCTTTTCTTATTCTCCCACCCCCCGTCCTGCTGCCAACACGCTCTGGTGTTTAACCAATCCAACCTTCTCCCTTCTCCAAATTCCTATAGAAACCTCTGCCCCAAGTTTATGTATGTTTGCTTCTTCAGCTGCACATATGCTAAACCTGAAATGATGCAAAGAAGATTAGGATTTGCCCTTTGCATGTATTCATATGCATGAAATCTTATTTTACAACTTCAATACCTCTAAAAGCAATATATCATAGCCCTGCTTTATTATATACTGGAAAAGATACTTTAAAATGATCAATTTGTTTATGGAGGGACACATAGATAAAAATGGAATAGTTACCTAATTCCACGTATATTTGGCTCAGAGTCCAAGAGAAAAGCAGTAAATATAAAATCACTCAAAACTAGGGCTAGGAGAAATTCTGTTGTTTTTCCTCCCCAAAGGGTAACTTTAATGTTTGATTTTATTGTTCTTTTGTAGGTATGTATGTCACAATTGTTTTCTTCTAACTTAGTAAGCAAAGTAAAATATATTACTTACAACAATGGGAATGCATTCATAATGAAGGACAATGAAAATAAGAGCTTGGACTCTTCTAAAAGAAATGACAGTTGTAATGGACTTATTTATTTTAACACAGATTGTGATCAATGACTGGAAATGTTTTAAAGAAAATGATTACTTTTTGTTTTACCCGGAGGTTAAATGTTAGAACAGTCCCCTGTTTATTTTTCAAGATCTTGTTTCTACTGGCAGTTAAAGGTAATAAAACTGTTAGTAGAAAACAGCTTCCCTTTCTTCCTGTGAGTTTATAATAAATAATCTAAAATGATTCCGCAGAGTCTATATTCTTGGCATGTAATAATCCACAGAAAAACTACAATCTGTGGGTTTGTGGATATATTAGGGTATGTTTACTTTCAATAAAAAATGATAGCACAATCCAGATGCTACACAACAGATAAACCTGCTAAAGATCTATAGGGAAAAGAATATTTCTAATGATTTCCCTTGACAGACCATGTTTTGGAATTAGAAAATTTTACAGGGACAATAAAAATCAGGATAGATCCATACTGGAAAATCTCCAGCAGTCCATGTTGAATAAATTACAAAGTACTATAAATAAATAATGGCTAAATGTTGAGTAAAAATTGTCTCCTGGGCAGTAAAATACCCATAGTGGTAAGGTTTTGAATGAGCACACATTTTTATAACTCAATAAATAGAACTTCATAACAAATGGCACATCTCCAAAATTAATATTCAATTAAGGAATATTTTACATTGTGAACTAGTTTTTCCCATAAACTTCTTTCTGTATATTCCCTAGTATGCTATTCTTTCCATCAGAAAAATAAGCCACATACAGAAGCCTTTCATGTAGGGTCAATTCTTTCATTTGCTAGGAATTAGAAGCAATATTAACCTGCACATATGAAATATGGGACGACCTTAGTATAATAGAGTGATCACAGTTGTGGGATGTAATAATCCTAGGAAATGAGAAGAACAAAACCTGAAAAGAACAGATGGTAAGAAAAGCAACAAGATAATGTTAAAGCAAATAAAAACTTTTCTTAAGGTGTTGGGATGGGATATTTGCTACAAATACTCCATAGATTTCCAAGATTATGATTTTTATATTCATCTAAACAAAAATTCATATCATTATTAATGAGGGACCCAAGGATGCATTAGCAATAATGACTGAAGCAATGGCCCACCTAACCATGTTAGAACTGCACAAATTCCTAGTACCATTATTTAAATATTATCAATTTGAATAATATTGGTGCATTATAATTAGTTAATTATGCATGTCATTGATGTATCTATTACTCTACTTGAAAGTGATAGTTCACTTGTTGTAAGGAAAAGTCTCAGATGCAATGCCATGATCCTAAGTATTACCTGTGATAGATGATTTCCATTTTTTAACTCGACAAAATACTACCTTGGTAAAAATTTGAATTTAATTAGGCAAATGAGAAGAAAAAACCGAACACATATTTAAGTTTCTGTACATAGAGAAATCTGTAGTACTAACTCTAGTTGGTATTAATAGTAAAAACCCAGAGTCAGGTTTGGGGATTAATGCTGAAGATCAGAGGAGCAGTGCACCAACAACTAGAGAGTTCTTTTATCTCTGCCAGTGCTGAGATTGAAGGGGCAATCCTGTCCTCAGACTGCATCTCCACACTGCATCTGTCTCCACCAAACCTCAGACTGCATTTAGCTTCTGTCTTCTCCCACCATATATTCCTCTCTCCACTTAGCCATTTCTCTCCTGTCTCCAACTCCCTAATGCTTCGATAAAGGCGTGTGATTCCAAGTGCTGGGATCACCTTTGTGTGAGCTCTGTTTTTCTTTTAGACAGATTCAATCTTGTGTAGCCCAGGATGGCTTTGAATGGAGATTCCCCCCGCCTCTATCTCCATAGTACTAAGATTAAAGGTCTGTGCCATCTCTGCCTGGCATCTAGTGGCTTAGCTCTGCACTCTCATCTTGAGGCAAACTTTACTTATTAAAATACAAACAAAATGTCACTGCAGAAATCAATCTTTCACTCTTGAACTGTTAGGAAACTATTTAATGTTAGCTTCCAAACTCTAAGCAAGAAGATAAGACAAATATACATATATACATATATGTGGATATATATAATCTTTAAAATTATACTTTATTTACTGTGGATATGATATGGGCATGTACATGCCACAGTGTGTGTGTGTGTGTGTGTATAATTTTTTGATTACACTTTTATTTATTTACTGTGGATATGGTATTGGCATGTACATGCCACAGTGCATATGTGTGTGTGTGTATAATTTTTTGATTATACATTTATTTATTTACTGTGGATATGATATGGGCATGTACATGCCACAGTGCGTGCGTGTGTGTGTGTGTGTGTGTGTGTGTGTATAATTTTTTGATTACACTTTTATTTATTTACTGTGGATATGATATGGGCATGTACATGCCACAGTGCATATGTGTGTGTACGCCAGGGAACAACTTGAGCGAGTCAGTCCTCTCCTCCTTTCACCACGTAAGTCCTGAGGATGGAACTCAAGTTGGGAGGCTAGAGAAAGATACCTTTAATCACTGAGTCATCAGAGAATATTTTAAGTTTATTCTTGTACCTATCAATCCAGGTTTAAAAAAAGAGAGAGCAGATAAAAGAATCACTGGGTTCACTGGGGTTAGTTATAAATTGACTCCTGAGTGGGAGAGACAAATCATTGGATTATAAGTAAGTTTTAAGGTGCAGAGAGATTTACATCTAGATAAAAATAATGAGAATGTAAAACACTCAACAGTAAGGTTAAAGACAGGGATTTGGGCAATTGCCAAATAATTGAAGCTTCTGAAATAGTAATAAGCAAGCAAAACATGACAAATTAAGGGGAATTACAAAACCCATGAATCACAGGAAACATCATTGTCATCTTAACTAGTTTTAGCAATGATGAAAGGTGTTTTAAAGAATGTAAAAGCGGGCTGGAGAGATGACTCAGAGATTAAGAGCACTAGCTGTTCTTTCAGAGGTCCTGAGTTCAACTCCCAGCAACCATATGCTGGCTCACAACCCTCTATAATTAGACCTGGTACCCTCTTCTGGCCTACAGGCATAAACGCAGACAGAATACTGTAAACATAAGAAATAAGTAAATATATTTTTAAAAAAAACCTAAAATTAGGTCCTTATATGAGGTCATCATATGTAACATTGGATGGGTTCAATCACACTTATTTATTATCTCCAAATTATTATTGCATCTCTCCTTTGTCTCTCTGTTTCAATGATTAATATTACTGGTACATTGTCCCAAACAGCATAAACAGATGTAGTCCCCAAAGAAGTAAGAGGGTTAGTCTGAGAGAATTTTTTTTTTTTATTTTTGCCTGCTATCAAAGCTGAGGATTCCTGACTCTATTCAGATGTCCTAGTACGTTTCAATAACTAGGAATTCGATTCTGTCACATCCTCTCTTTTTATCTTCAGAGATCGTATTTTACATTTTTGTCCTGTTAGTATTGTGATCAGCAGTTTTTTTGCATACATAGGTATGAAATAGAAATTGAATTGTTACAATTCAAAATATAATTATTATATTCTCACTCATTATTTATTTTCTGTGCTGTTATACTGTATTCCTAATACTCTAATTTATCTTTGTATGTGATATTAAGGGAGTTGTTGATGCTGTAATTCCATAGTTCACGTTCCATATTTCCGGTTGATCTGCATTTTCTGCTTCAGTGCCCAGTCAGTTTTCTTCTGGTTCCAGAGATCGTCTCCAGGGCCTTGAATATGATAGGCACGTGCTCTGCCACTCATACAGGAACGTAACCAAATCCCAATATATTTTAATGCAATATTTAAAAATGCTTATTATCTAGTTTTTAATTCTGGAAATTGCATCTCGTTATTTTAAACAATTTTAATTATTTTGTGATGTGTTCATTATCCAAAATTAATATTTGATGAATATCCATATTCTGTTTTTTATTTCTTAGGATATTAATACAATATATTTTAATCATATTCTTCTCTTCTCCCAACATTTTACAAGTCCTCCCTACCTCAGACCCACACCACTTTGTGTTCATCCTGTCTTAAACCCCCCAAGTCAAAATCAAACCAAACAGGATAAAATAAAACAAAAGCACATGAAAGAAACAGGATGATTACTCTTGACCATGAGTCCTACCTCAGAGTGTGGCTGATACACAGAATGTTACTTCATTGCATTAAACTGATTTTCCTTCTCCCAACAAGTAGCAATTGTTAGGAGCATCTTGATTAAGGATGGGACTTTGTGCTCTTTTCTGCTTCTCAGTGCTGTAATTTTGTCAGGTGTGAACTTGTACAGGGCTAGTGTGCGCTCCCACAGTCTCTGTGAGTTCATATGTGTGTCAGTCCTGTTACGTCCAGAAAATGCTGTTTCCTTGGACTCATTCACAATCTCTTTCTCTTACAATCTTTTGGGGCTCCTGTTCCTTAACCTTTGCCAGGGGGTCTGATAAAGACCTCCTATTTAGTATGTAGTACTCGAAAGTCTCTCATTGTCTGTAGAGTATCCAGTCGTGGATCTCTGTGTTAATTATTGTCTAATGCAAAACAAAAGAGTCTCTGATGAGGGATGAGCAAAATCAAAGCGATGAGAATAGCAATATGTCACTAGAAGTCATTGCATTGGTATATTCACTTCAGAATATTATTAGTAGGTTTTTTCCTAAGCCTATGACTTTTCTGGTCTCAGGTTATTATACTCATTAACACTGTTAGGTTCAGTGGACATATATTATAGTCGGGGTCCTGTGAATCATATTAAATGTTTTATTTAACTTACTATTTGAGTCCTCTAGCTACTGTAATTTCTAGGTGTTTCCATTGCTTGAGGCTCTCTGTTAAACTCACATTTTATTTCTTAATTGTATGTAGAGTATTTTTAAGGAACAGGACACAGCATATTTGAAAATGTTGTGTTGTTTACTGTGAAGTTTGTTGGACTTTCTTTAAAAAGTGTTGGTCTGGTACCAGAAAAACAAAACAAAAAAACAGTCATTTGTTGGTCAACATGATCCTTTTAGCCTTTTAAAAGTTTCCTTAATGAAGTCTTAATTATAAGACACCATCTTCACTAGTATCTATGATTATTAGAATATTCAGCAGGTTCCGGTCAAAATAGTGGCTTGGAACTCAAATATCCTATGCTCTGGTTCGTCACTTGGTTGTTTGCAGTTTATAAAAAGTTTTTCCAGGCTTGATTCTTGGAATTTTTCCCTATTCAGGTTGAATTCTAAGTCACAGATTCAAGTTTACTCAGAAGAAGTCTGTTGTGCTCCAGTAAAACGCTTTCAAATTGAATACTTTGAGGGGGCAGTTTCCCTTACCATGTCTTGTGAGGACACCCCCTGGGATTCCTAGTATTTAAAATTTACCCATAAGCACAGATGGGGTATTCTAGAAGGGCTGAAAGTTTCTCTTTGCCCAAGAATCAGACTCCAATATTACTAACTAGAAAATAAGCTGTGAGTTCTCTTGTGAATGTCTTCAGTCAATTTGTCTATTGCTATTTCTTCTGTTACTTGGAAGCTTCATTTGAGGGTACATTGTCTTCTGACTGGAACTTCTAAGGGGAACATTATCTTACTGCCTTAAGGAGGTTTCCTCAGTCCATTGCTGCTGGATGTTTGCAAGCCATCAATCTGATGATATAAACTTTTTTTTTTTTTTTAAAAAATAACTATTCCTTTTCTTAGAAGCTTCATTGGGGGCATTCTGTTCTACCTAGGGCTCTCTCTAGATAGACCTTCACCTGATTGCCTGAAATAGACTTCTCCTGTTGATTTCTGCTAGCTGCTCTAAATACCTAATTTGGGTGTTTTATTCTCTCTCTCTCTAATTCTCTTCTATTTACTATCTCTTTTTTTGCTTTAATTTACTATATACTTTAATAAGTTTACTAATTCAAAACTAAAATTATCATATATCATTCTCTAGACCTTATAAAAGCAATGTAGCAAAACTCTTCGCTGGTTAGTTTTATGTCTACTTGACACAAGCTAAAGTCATCTGAGAGCAGGGAACCTCAATTAAGAAAATGCATCCCTAATATTGGGCTATAGGCAAGCCTGTAGGGAATTTTCTTAATGAGTGACTGATGGTGGAGGCCTCAGCTCATTGTGGGTGCTAACATCCTGGGCAGCTTGTCCTTGGTAATTTAAGAAAGCAGGCTGAGCAAATCATGGGGAGCAAGCCAGTAAACAGCATTCCTCTATGACATCTGCATCAGTTCCTGCTTCCAGGTTCCTGCCTGTTTGAGATCCTGTCTTGATTTCTTTCAGTGATGTACAGTGATGGAAGTAAATCAAATAAACCCTCTCCTCGCCAGCTTGCTTTTTTTTTTGTTTCCAGTTTATTTATTTTTTATTAAAAATTGCCATCTCCTCCCTTCCTCCTCCTCCTTCCCTCCCCTCCCCTCCACCCATACCCCCACTCCCTCCCTCTCCAGGCCAAAGAGCCATCAGGGTTCTCTACACTATGTTGAGTCCAAGGTCCTCCCAACTCCCTCCAGGTCCAGGAAGGTGAGCAACCAAACTGACAAGGCTCACACAGAGCCCGTCCATGTCGTAGAGACCAAGCCCATCGCCATTGTCCTTGGCTCCTCGGTCAGCCTCCACCATCAGCCACCCTCAGAGAGTCCGATTTGGTCGCATGTTCCATCAGTCCCATTCCAAGTGGACTTGGTGGTCTCCCATTAGTTCTGTCCTGCCGTCTCAGTGGGTGAACTCATCCCTCATGGTTCTGCGGGCTCACTGTGAGCCTTAACCTTCACCTGGCGATGGATGGAGATAGAGACAGAGCCCCACATTGGAGCACCGGACCGAGCTCCCAACGTTCTGATGAGGAGCAGAAGGAGAGAGATCATGAGAAAGAAAGCCAGCTTGCTTTTTGACATGGTATTTCAATATGGCAGTTGAAATCATAACTTGCACAATCATGTCTTTGTTTATTTTCCTGGAATCAATTGCAATTTTCAGAATTCCCAAAACAAAAAAGTCAGAAAAATCAGGAAATCATCCCTTGATATGGTTAATTGTGTCATCACACTGGCATTTTATTATTTGAAATTATACAACTAAGAAAACAGTATAAGTGACATTGAAAAGGTTTTCTTCATACCTGAATTAGATATTTGTTACTTAAACACTTTTAATAACCCTGCTTTATAAATGTAAAGATAAATCACATCTTCCTTTCTTAATTTAGATATTCGGTATGTTGTAGGAAGCAGGGAATTCTGATTTCTGAAAACTAAGGTAAGTTTAAAGAAAGAAGTTTATGTAAAAATGCAACCATGTTAAGATAAGGAAATATTATTATTAATAATAAGAAGAAAGTTACTGAATGACCAGGACTACATATTAAGCTTTGAATTTTGTCACCTGTATTTAGATATTCATTTATTTCTTTTGGTATGTATTTCTAAATATATGGTAATAAGAGTAATCTGTAATGAATTTATCTTAACTTAAAAATATTTTATGTATCAGCAATATGTTTTTTTAGAGGATGTGGTATATACATGTGAGTACTTATGTGTTTGAGGATGTCTCTCTGTATCTGTGTGTGTGTGTGTGTGTGTGTGTGTGTGTGTATGTGTGTGTGTGTGTGTTTTCAGAGACTATATTATGGTTTTTTTTCAGTATCCTTCTTCATCACCTGTAGTGATGAGCTGCGGGCAGGCCTGCTTTTCATCCCAGCCGGGAGCCACCGGCTAGCTTTACCCAAAATAATTACATGGAAACTGTATTCTTTTAAACACTGCCTGGCCCATTAGTTTCAGCCTCTTACTCACATCTTGACTAACCCATATCTAATAATGTATGTAACACCACGAGCGGTGTCTTACCAGGAAAGATTCAGCATGTCTGACCTGGAGGCTGGCTTCATCGCATCTGTCTCCCTGAGGAGAGGCACAGCAGTCTGTCTCACTTAGGAGAGGCGTGGCATCTGACTGAGCCATCTACCTCACTTCCTTCTTCCTGTTCTGTCTACTCCACACACCTAAGGGCTGGCCAAGGCAGTTTGTTTATTAGCCAATGAGAATCCTCCATCAATCAACTTTTAAGGTAAGTTTTATCACCAAACCTGTAGTCATGAGTTGGGTCAGACTACCAAGCTGGAAAATGCCAGTACTCTTCCTGTCTCTGTCTCCTCAGCAATAGGATTATAAGGAAGCTACCTTGTCCAGGTTTCTCCATGAGTCTGAGGATTGAACTCAGATAAATTGCCAAGTAAGACCTTCACCATCTAAGCCATCTCCACAGAACATTTAATGGAATGATGACATCATTCTACTTTTTCCAAATTATTTCCTAAGTGGAATACATTTTACCAACATTTTGTGACATTTAGTTGAAAATAATATTTGTAAAAAATATATCTCCATCCTAACATTTAATTTTCCTTCCTGCTATTGAAGGAAATACTGGCTTTTGCAAATCTGGATGAGTTTGAGCTTCAAACATACAGTATAAATATTATCTTGAATGCCAAAAGATTTTATCATGGAAACCACATAATTTATGTTTCTTGTTGGAGTTCAGTTTCTAAACAAGCATGCTAGAGATTTAATATATTTAGCCAAGTACTGAATGATTCATCTCAAGTCTTTGGGAAGAGTGATATATTTTAAAGATTGCATGAGACTATAAAGTATGAATATATGTTTAAACTTTAAAAATGAACAGTGCTAACTCTCACACAGGCCAATTAAAACAATGAGGGCTGTGGTATAAGATTAAAACTAAGAAGCAACCAGCAGCATTTTTTTTCAAGGAATATAGCAAGCAAGTTATTAGGAGGAAACAAACAACAATGAAGTAAAGCAACATTATCTTTTTGTAGAATTCTTATTAATTTTGTTTTGAGTAAAGTAACATTTTGTTTTTTTTTTAAACATGGAATGTTGTTGCCCTGTGATACTTCCTGTATTTGTAACAGCCTGGTTGACATCACCAGAAAGTGAGAGAACAGAAAGAGAATGTAATAAATATCAGAATTCTTGACAGGACAGTGATGGGGAATGGCATCCCTGTCCCCAGTTTTTGCCTTCAGCATTGTCTGTAGAAGTGGAAAAAAGTTTTATCACTACAAATGTTCAAGGAAACCTACAGACCACGGTTGTTTCAGAAAATGGCTCTCACCATTCATTGACTTGGAAACTGCCTCAGGTTAAAAACATTTTCCCAAATGATTTTCTCAAGTTGGAAAAAACAGATTCAACTTCAAAAATAAACAAGCATCAGACATGGTGACTCAAGTCTGTAATCCCTGCATTTGAGGGGCTGCAGCAGGATGATTGTTATGAGTTATGGTCCGCCTTATCTACATAATGAGTTGGAGGTCATTCTGTACTACAGTGCTGTTCAGTAAGAACTTGTCACAAAATAAATAAATGGGTAATATAAAATACATAGATATAGATAGATGATAGATGATGATAGATGAAAAATGATAGATGGTAGATAGAGATTATAGATAGACATATACAGATACATGATAGATAAATTATAGATACTAGATAGATAGATAGATAGATAGATAGATAGATAGATAGATAGATAGATAGATAGATTATGCTATTGTTGTACTGGTCAGTGCATTTTGTCTTCTGGTTAATTTTGACATATACATAGTCCTACAGTTGGTAGGACCATTGATATCTTTGCTCCTCTACCAGCCTAAATATCCCCCCTCCAGTGCTACGAAAGAATGCCAGCAAGAAGAAAGTTTCTGGATCAGTTTGAATTTTATTTCTTTATGTCCTCCAATTGAATTGTGTGGTGTTTTTGGGAATAGGATATTAAAAACTAATTATGTTGGGCAATTAAGATCAATGTCAATAGTTTATTTCATTTAGGTGCCTAGGAGTTTTCACGTCCAATAACTAATAGGGATGTATGCTGTTCCTGGCACTGAGATTTCCTTTAAATAACCCATGTCTTCTAGCAATAGATATCATTGTTCACCACATAGGGTGCCTTTATTCTAAATCTTTACTTTTAAAATTTATAGTTTTAGTTAGTACACAAACGTGTACTAACGTTGGAGTTTGGCTAATCCTTACTCCCTTTTCTCTGGGCAGTTGGGTTCCATGCCCACTGAAATCTCCATTCACCCCCTGTTCTTTCATACTACATGTGGAGATGTGCTATGAGCTGCTGTCTTCTGCCAAGACATGACTGTTGCATATGGACTCTCACAGTAGCTGTTGTCTTCTACATAGGAGCTACATGATGTTATAGCAAAGGTTGTGTGCTAGTTAAAGCCCCAATGTGTTTAGGAAAGTAGACCCTGCACTTCACCAGAGCTGAGAGTTCTTAGTATTGATGGCTGCTGAAGGGAGGAGAGTCATTTTCTTTGGAAATGCCCAGTGTTCAATTTCCCATATCTTAGGGGTTGACCATGCCCAAGTACATAAACCTCACAAAACTAACTGGATTCAGTGGGTTTAACAATAAATAAATGAAAAAGGAAGGATATGAAGTTGGGAAAGCATGTTGTGGGGGGCAAGATGTAGATGTGATCAAGGTATGTTTTTTACATATTCAGAATTTCAAGGAATGAAAAATACTAAAGCATTAAAATGTAAAAAATGAACATCACTTTAAAATATGATCAAATGACTGAAATAATACTTTTTAACCTTACTCTACTATTAGTTTTCAAGAAATACAATGAGTTGATAGAATAAATCTAGAGGTCATATAGTCCTCCAAGGCCTGTCATAATTTAGTTCTCTGAACTTTCTCATTTGGCAGGAAAATATTCTGTATACTGTATAACTCTTACTACACACATAATGTTTCTTTACGTATGCAAATTTGTCCCAAAAATTAACTAGTGACAAAGTATTCTACTTAACAAAACACAAGTACCAACCATTTTGATTTAGTTCTAAACAGATTGGCTTAGTACCTCGTGACATACTAAAGCATAGTACTATAAACTGGGTGGCTTATGAACAAAGGACATTTACCTTTTTTGTTTCGGAGCTTGAGCAGTCTTTTATCAAAGCAGTGTTGGATTCTAATGTGACTCACAGGTATCTGGAACCTTCTATCATGTGCTTGCCTTGATCAAAACAGCTTGGGTTCCGCAACCCTAGTTTGTGATGCCAAGGGAATGAAGAATGGACAAACACACGTATATAGAAGTTGGTGGATCTCTCTAATGCTACTGTTATCCCTGAAGCTTGGAACCTCAGTGTGTTTATTAAGAATAACACAGGGGAGAGTAATTATTAGTTAGTCTCAGTAGGACGTATCTGTAGCTATGCAGTCACAGGCTTTAAACATTTAGGAGTCAGAGGTTCAGTTGTTAGTTTGTGCAAACACTGATCAATTGCTCATAATCACTCATACTCCAACTACATACTCAACTCCTAGGAAAAGATTGTCATTGCTTTAAAGGCTGACCCATATGGTAATAGCTTTGCTATTTTCCCCTATTTCAGTTGTTCTTAGAGTCCTCCACAAGAAGCTGGTGTCCATGGCAAAATCTATGTTCATTTACTCCAGGCTTCCTCTTCTCCCTACATCTTCCCTTTGTTATTCCCTAGGTATTTTGGATGGATTTTCATTAACAGTCCCAGAGAAGTTTGCTGCAATGCTGGATAGGGAGTCTAAAGAGGAGACGAAGGATCACAACAGCCATTTCTTCTGTGCCCATGAAAACAAAAGGGGCCCTTTAACATATTGACAGTATTAAAGCCTGGAAGCTCATCAAAAACTGGTTTTGTTTTGTTATATTTTAGCAGAAGAAACAGACTGATCATAAGCCTTTTACATGTATTAGACCTGCCAACATAATGGGAACACATATGTGCTTTCTTTATTGAGAACTTAACAGTCAGGAGATAGGCCCAAATTGATTCCCAATTATATTGATGCAGGAATATATACTTAAAATAGTAAAATTGATGCTGCAAATGATTTACTAATAAACTTCTCTAGGAAATAGTAGTTACCCAAAGTAGAAGTTAGCGAAAGTGCAGCCTCAAATAAATGAAGGATACATAGTTGACTAATTATGGTTGTTAGGCACTATAAGAAAGAAAAATTTGTTCCTAATTAAAGTTTAGGGTAGTTGAGAAAGTTCCTGCTAATGTATGTTCACTAGAATTGACCTCCAATTATGCTCCATTCCCAGAACTAAAGGAGACACCTCTGATTTACAACCGCCATTAGACTAATCCCCATATCAAAGAACTTGGTTCTAATGGGCAGCTCTAGTGGGAAGGGCAGGGTCAGAGCCATCATTTAGTTCTGGTCTGCATGAATATTCTCCTTGCTCTTCTCAGGTAAGCATAATTCTGCCAGGTAGGCAAGATGAACCTGGGTAATAGCAATTCAGAAAGAACAATACTGGTACTCTTAAGAAATTCTGACAATAATTTCCTGTGTAAGCCCCCCATCCGCCCAAGTAGAGACACTTGCAGTCTCCTTCTGTGCAGTTGTTCTAAGTGTGACCTGGGGCTGAAACTGGAAAGAAACTAATGAATGACAAAATATCTAGAATTAGCCTAACATTTATATAAGTTAGCAAAATCTTACATTCATGGCCAGCTCCTCTTTGGGTGTTAGGCTCCGGTGTGTGCTATTATTAAAGAGCCTTTTGTTTTATTATTTTCTGAATGTGTGGAGTGTTTTCTCACTGGAAAAGTATATTGTTTCTATGACAATATCTGTCTTAATTTTAAGGAATTGCTATCACGCATAGTGTTTGATGATCGATGTGACGTATTAAGTCTTATCTAAATTTCAGTGCTGTAGCCCACTGCCAATAGTAAAATTGAGTCCTCTGGGACTCCAGGTTCTTAAAACAGTAAGCCCCCCAAACAAGGGAGTTATTAATATAAACACATATGGAAGAATGTGACTAGGCCTCTAGATTAAAGATTTGGTTGCTGTTTCCTGTTCAAGCAGAGGCTGTGATCTGTGAGTCTACCCTAAATAAATAAATTTTTATTATATTCAATTATGAGCTAATGTGGGATTTCTTTTTTAGCATCCCTCTTCAGTAATTTTCAGTTATTATTATTATTATATTATTATTATTAATATAAACAAGAGAATATTTTTTTTTGGTTTTTCAAGACAGGGTTTCCCTGTAGTTTCTAGAGCCTGTCCTGGATCTAGCTCTTGTAGACAGGCTGGCCTCAAACTCAGAGATCCGCCAGCCTCTGCCTCCCGAGTGCTGGGATTAAAGGCGTGTGCCACCACCACCCGGCAAGAGAATATTTTTTTTAGAGAAACAGTTCTCTAAACTCTGTTTAGAGAAGTAATTACCTAAACTTTGTTTAGAGAAACAGTGGAGGTAGAAAATTATCCTCTTTGTATATTTCTAATTGTTTGAGATATCTATATCTTCCTAAATACCTGTGTTCTTGATGGTTAAAAGGAAAATCATATAGTGAGCTCTTTAGCTATTTTACATTGACACAAAGTTTTTAAATATAAATGAAATATAATGTACTTAGGAATATTTTTCAGTCTCTAGGCAGTGTGCTCCTCTCATAATGTTAAATGGAGCTCTGGTCCACTTGGACGACTACTACAGGCTTTTTTTTTAAGCACTTAGGTCCTTATACAAGACTTGTCCAATTGTTTAGTAGACACATTCCCTGCCTCAGAATCACCTGTAAGATGCCCTGTAACTAGCTCCAATCTGGCAACAAAGTTTGAATAAAAATAAATTTTCAAGGCCTGCATAAATTTTTGTTAACTGCAAGGTTGTTTTGTCCTGTTTAGCTTTTTAGAAAGAAGTTGTTGGGTTATTTGAATCAGATTGTTTAAAAGCCAGGTAACATTTAAAACTATCAGTATTTTTTTCTTTTGTTTTTGTTTTATTTTGTTTTACTGGACTGTTTTTTTTTTTTTTTTTTTTTTTTTTTTTTTTTTTTTTTTTTTAAAAAAAACAATCTTAATTTACTTACCAATCCTGGTTCCCTCTCCCTGCTCTTCTCCTGCTCCCCCACCTTCTTTGTACCCAACCCCCCATCCACTCCTCAGAGAGGGTGAGGCATCCCATGGGGAGTCAACAATGTCTGGCACATTGCTTGAGAGAGGACCAAGGCCCTCCTTGCTGTTTCAAGGCTGAGCAAGGTATCTTCCATAGGGAATGGGCTTCAAAGAGCCAGTTCATGCACTAGGTATAAATACTGGTACCACCACTAGTGACCCCACAAACTGCCCAAGTCAGACAACTGTCCTCTCATTCAGAGGTACTAGTTGGTGTTAGAATTATTCTTAAAATGAGCCTCTCCGCCAACACAAATAATTCCAATTAGATCAAATTAGACCCAATAAAAGATGCCCACGTTTAATGAAGGTCTCCCGGGTTGACTGTAGAAAGCATGGCGAGGGGAAAGAGCAGCGGAAAAAAACAAGAAACCTGGAGACCACATGTTCCTTTCCTGGGGGCAGCCTAAATAGCCTGTGGGAGTGGTCCTGACCCTCCCTGTGGAGGGTTCACTGTTTGACAGGCTTTCCTGGAGGTAGAGTATGGATCAAGACGTCTCCCAGGGGATGGGACTTGAAATGGAGCTTCATGCTCCATTCATGATTCATTGGCGCTCCAAGGATGAATGCCAAGGGCTGGGGTGATGCTTCCAACCCAAACATCCCAGAGTCCTTGGATATAGGGGTGTCAGGGGCCTGGGGTTCCACTTTTGACCAAACAGTTAGGGCTTATGCAAGTTCTCCAGCAGTCAGTCCAGAGTCAGTGAGTTCCCACTTGCTCGGGTCAGCTAGCCATTTCTGTGGGTTTCCCCATCTTGATCTTGGCCACTTTACTTATAATATTGCTCCTCCCTCTCTATGACTAAACTCCAGGAGTTCTGCTGTGGATCTCTGCATCTGCTTCCATTAGTTACTAGATGAAAGTTCTATGATAACAATTAAGGTAGTCATCAATCTAATTACACGGGAAGGCAGTTAAGGTACCTTCTCCACTACTGCTTAGATTCTTAGCTGGGGTCATCCTTGTGGATTCCTGAAAATTTCCCAAGTGTCAAGTTTCTCACTAATCGTACCTGGAGGCATCACCATCCCTAACTTCAAGCTTTACTATTGAGCTATAGTAATGAAAACATCTTGGCATTGGCACAAAAATAAGCAGATGGATCTATGGAATTGAATCGAAGACCCTGACATTAATCCACACACCTATGAAGATCTGATTTTTTTTTTTTTTGGTTTTTTGACAAAGAAGGTAAAATTATACAATGGAAAAAAGAAAGCATCTTCAACAAATGGTGCTGACATAACTTCAACATATAGAAGAATGCAAATAAATCCATATCTATCATCATACACAAAACTCAAGTCCAAAATGATCAGAGACATCAATATAAGTTCAGTCACACTGAACCTCATAGAAGAGAAGCTGGGAAGTAGACTTGAACACATGAGCACAGGAGACCACTTCCTGAATATAACACTAGTAACACAGACACTGATATTGACAATTAATAAATAACACCTCCTGAAACTGAGAAATTTTTTTAAGGCAAAGGACACAGTCAACAAAAAAGAATGGCAATCTACAGAATGGGTAAAAAATCTTCACCAATCTCACATCTGTCAGAGGACTGATCTCCAAAATATAAAAAGAACTCAAGAAACTAGTTATCAATATAGTAAATAATCCAATTTTAAAAATGGGGTATAGATCTAAACAGAGAATTCTCAACAGACGAATCTCAAATGGACAAAAGGCCCTTAAGGAACTGATCAACATCCTTAGCCATCAGGGAACTGCAAACCAAAACAACTCTGAGATTCCATCTTACACCAGACAGAATGGCTAAGATCAAAAACACCAATGATAGCTTATGCTGGAGAGGATGTGGAGTAAGGAAGGCATGCCTCCTTTGCTAGTGGGAGTGCAAACTTGTACAACCACTTTGGAAATCAGTATGGCGGTTTCTCAGAAATTTGGGAATCAATCTACCTCAAGACCCAGGAATAGAACTCTTGGGCATATACCCAAAGGATGCATATTCATACTGCAACAACATTTGCCCAACCATGTTCATAGCAGCATTATTCATAATAACCAGAACCTGGAAACAACCTAGATGCCCTTCAACTGAAGAACTGATAAAGAAAATGTGGTATATTCACGCATGGAGTACTACTCAGTGGTAAAAAAAAAATGACATTTTGAAATTTACAGGAAAAATGGATGGAACTAGAAAATACCATCCTGAATGAGGTAACCAAGACCCAGGAGATAAATACTGTATGTACTCAATCATAAATGGATATTAGACATAAAGCAAAGGATAGCCAGCCTACAGTCCACAACCCCAGAGAAGACAGATACAAGGAGGACCCCAAGAGAGATATCCATGGACTCCTCCACCCCAGGAAGGAGAAAGAAGACAAGATCTCCTTAGTAAATTGGCACTGTAGTGGGAGAGAGAAGTGTGGTAGGGGAGTGGGGTGGGGAGAAGGGAAGTGGGGAGGAGAAGATAAGGGATTGGGTGATCAAGTTGGGGAAAAGGCAGGGCAGGAGAGCAAGGAAAAGATACCTTGAAAGAGGGAGCCTTGTGGGGTTAGCTAGTTGGGTAAAGGACAGAGAGGGAGAGAAAGAAAAGATTACTGGGTTGCTTTTAAAAGCCAGGCTATAATAAGCAGCTTCTGTTTGTTCCCAGTCAGCCCAGACCACTAGCTGAAATCAATGGACGTGGCAATGTAGTCAAACAGGTTGAAAGAGCCTGTTTCCGCCCTCCTGAGCTGTAGTCATCTCCCAGACTGCTTTCTGAAACAAATAGGATCTTAATGAAGGACCGAAAGCATCTTAAAAAGCCATGTCCTTTTTGTGAGTAACTAGGAAAATGTACACTAAAATTCTGATTGTTCAAAGAAAAATGACAAGAGCATCTGTAAATCCCAGGTTCCCAGTCCTGGTTCAAATTTATGATCAGGATTCCAAGGGCATACTACTTTCTGCAGGGAGTCAAACAAAAAGTTTCTGGCTTTTCATTCATTAAACCTCTGTGGAAGCCACAGCACTACATTCTGTCAGCACAGCTCAGCAACAGCAAACAGATGAGCAGATGATCTTCATCAACTGCCAACATTTGTACTTGTGTTTCACACCGTACAACCGTACAGTATATTCTCATTTTGTCATGTAAAACATTCAAACTGTTCTCATTTGTCAGCTGTTTCTTCTTCTTCTTCTTCTTCTTCTTCTTCTTCTTCTTCTTCTTCTTCTTCTTCTTCTTCTTCTTCTTCTTCTTCTTCTTCTTCTTCTTCTTCTTCTTCTTCTTCTTCTTCTTCTTCTTCTTCTTCTTCTTCTTCTTCTTCTTCTTCTTCTTCTTCTTCTTCTTTCTAACCTGCCTTGCTTTATTACATGATTCTGTTTTTATATCCTTGCACTACAAGTAATTTGACTCAATATGTGTGGAACATACTTATGAATCCAATAGGTAAGCAAGGAAACACTCTTTTCATAGAAACTCAATGACTTCCCCAATTCAATTAGGATTAGGCTCCTCATGGTATCATTATTTCTATGCTTTGCTTATTGTTTATGACAACTGAAACAATCATTTATGCATCATTTAAAATGTCTTTGTCAATCATTTTTACCCTCTATTGTCCTTAAGTAGGGTCAAGGGTCAATCTGGACCTTCCATTTTCCATTTTATTCTCTTGTATTACACTCTTTATTTCCATTGGCCTAAAAATGTTTTCACATCAAATCCAATCGTTTTTCTAACAGCACCATATAAAGGCATTCAACTAATGTAAAATTTAGTTGTTTTCTTTGTACACTATTTGTCAGTTAATACCTAGGCATCCACTAGCAGAAGCTCCAAATAAGGAGTTGCTCATTAAAATTTAAAATTAAAATTAAAATTCTGACCCAATTGTCTAAGACAATTTACTTCTTAAGCTATCCATCCAGTTATTATTTTATTTGTACAATATAACTTATTTGAAATACTATACTAGTCATTTAAATGAAAATGTATCTATTATATATTTCCAAATTGCTTTATTTTTTAATTAAATGGTAAAACTAAAATTGCATCGTTTTGCTTGAGAACTTAAAACATTTTATATATTAATTCCTTAAAAATGAAAAATATTAAATTAAAAATACCTAATAAGAATTAAAATTTCAAGCTATAGCTTTCGTTTAAGAGAAACAACAATGTTCACATTTGGCTGTGAACTGGTATAGTGACCCAGGGAATAAAAGAACTTGCTCTAGTCCATGTTGGAAAGAGTGGAAGGGGAGAACTGACCCTAAAAGGTTGTCTTCTGCACGCCACATGTATGACATGACAAGTACACCTGAACTCACATTTATGTACATCATTATAAGTACACACACACATGCACACACGCATACACACACACTAATTTTTACAGACCTGACTATTCTTTAACTACCCTTTTTGATAGCTTTTTAAAATATATATATTAGAATTTATTAATGTTCAAATTATTAAAAGCAGATATTCTTTTTCTCTGTGACTCAAGCAGAATCTCAAGCTTTAATGGTTGATGATCTCATCAGGGATTGGTATAAGCCTCACTGATACCAAGGTTGAATGAATAAAACCCATGAACCTTATGGACTGATCAAAGGAGTCACACAGGAAAACTTGGGTAGTTGCAGGATTTGAGAAGACATATACCAGGCAAAGAAAAATAAATAAATATCAGATAACATTTAAATGGAAAGATGCGAGGGACCAGCTCAGCCAGGGCACTGGGATGGACCAATGGGACAGGGTCTCAGGAATAGGTGGGTAAGGAGTCAGCGAATGACAGACAGAAAACTCCAAGGAATTGCATCTAAATGCCTTTTTACTAGGCATGAGACTCATTCAAAATGCTTACCAGCATGTATTTTTTTTATGTGATACAGATTATTCTTAGAATCATTATATCAGATACATGAGAATAGATTTTCATCAGTCCCCGGTGTAAGTCTGCATTCAGTTGGTCATGCTAGACATGGCTTGGCAGTAGTTTTGATATAAATCCTTATCTGGGCTTGAGTTCATTGCATTTTGAACAAGGGCAAGCAGTTGTGGTTAACAGTCATACAGTCTACAGTCTTTTTGTATTTCTACAATTTATGCAGAAGAACTTCTTTCCTTCTCCTTCTCCATATTTCTAACTCCTTTACAAGCCTTCCCCAAAACAAATCTCAAGACGTTACAGGCATTCATCTCACTCTTTTATCCTTATCCCATCTTTGCTGAATCTGTCTTAATTGTTTAATTAAGTTTGCCTTTTGTTATTTATTTACTGAGCACCACATTAAACCTGGAAACCTTTTTACCTTGAATGTTAACCCATCTTCATCCATTAGCATCATATACTCCTGTATAAGGCAATCTCTCATCAGTAGACTCAGGAAACTTAAACATCCTACCTTCCTTTCCAGAAGAAACAAGACTGTATTCCTTAGGATATAAACAGGTAATGCCAAAAGGGCAAGGGCTCCAATGCAGGAAGCACAGCACACACACCTTCACCCGTGCCGCAGCCTACGTGAGAGATCATGCAGACTCCGCAGGAGGTGGTGTGATGGAAAGAGATGCTTTTTGGAAAGAGTTTTTTTTTTTTTTTTTTTTTTTTTTTTTTTTTTTTTTTTTTTTTTTTTTTTTTTTTTTTTTTTCTGATGATTCACAAGAATGCTCAGGCAGTTTTATGTCCCAGTCTCATTTCGTGTCTTTCATTATACTGGTAATTCTTTTAGTCAGTAGAATACCAAGGTTGGACACGTTATGGAAGTTACCTCTCCCATGCTGCAATGTATGAACTGCCTCTCCTTCAAATGGAATGTTTTTTGTATTTATTCTTTTTTCATTCATTACATTCTGATAAATTCCTTCAGATAAACCTTCCCTGAGAGCTTTGATTTGGTTATGCCATGACCTGTTTTTCTATTTATTTTACACACACTCTCTCTACATACCACTTAATAAAAAATTTAAATATTCTTGTTCACAGTATTATTAAGTTAATATAAATATACTTCACCCATATACAATTTACTCAGAAGTCAAGGCTATGTCTCTATTTAACTAGTCTCGTTTATCAATATGTAATTAGCTTGCTGGGCACATTAAGTACAAAACGCATATTAATAATGAGTGATTAATGATTAACTGGTTATGAAATTATTATTTGAATGCATTTAAGTCTATTCATCAAAGTTCTTGTGTATGTGGACATTCATGTATGTTAGAATGTTTAAATGTCTTAATTAGTATATTTATTCATTAGTTGTTGGAAACTTGTGAAAGAAAAGTAATAATAAATTATCTATGAAGGGCTACTTATGTTATATCACAGAAATGTTCAAAGCTATTTACTTAGTAGAAGAGCACCCTTCATTATTCTTTTCAGATTCTTGGGGATGATTGGATAACAAAGAAAAGCAACTTAGAATGCTTTAATACCATGGTCATTTTATAGAAAATGAAGCATTGGTTTCACAAAAATATTTAGTAGTCACTGTGAAATTACGTGAAGAAAACAGATTTTTAAAGGATGCTTTTATAATTTAAATATTCTATTAGCATGTATGTAGAAAAATAGAAATCAGTCATGAATAGATAAATTATTTGATTAGATAATCTCTTTTTGGAAAAGGAACCTCCAATCAGTAATTTTTAGATTAGAAATAATCAGAAATCGAATTATTTAATTTTAGGTAGACTTTAAATGGTTTCTATTAATAACTCCAACTATGATACTCTAAAAAGACTATATTGTAACACACTGTACTTATAGCCATATGAATAGAGTTTCTAAATAAATTATATTTGGCTAAAATTTCATATGATCTAAAGTAGCATTGGAGGAATGATTCTATCCTCACTCAAAGAGTTGACACATTGGTTTTTATATATTTAAATTTCATTTCAACACATAAAAGATGATGGCACTCAATTTAAGGATACAACTTACTGAATACATTTTAGAGGCTTTGAATTGCAGTATGAGGGGAAGTCTTTGGTCCACATCACTTCCATGCAACTGTGATTTAGGAATAAGGAAAACCACCATTGTGTGTGTAGAAGACCATGCAATCATTTTGTGCATTTTTCTGAGCTCACCCATAGCCTTAAGGCTCAAAGCTGCACCTGCTGATACCTATTTCATCTATCTCCTTTCTTCTGCTTGAAACAGCTGTCACAGCAGGCTGGGAATTGCTTTGGACTTCATGGCAGAAGTAATCATTTTCTCTTCTTTTGTTCATAGCACAATGCATGAGGATATAATGCTAAATTATTGACTCAGAGATAGCAAGTTTGGGAGATAATGTTGAGAAGCTGTGGTTTTAAATGTGAATTAGACGACAGACAGGGTGTTCTCATGAGGATAACAAGAGAAAGGCTTTCCAGGGATAGAGGCATCATACATTTCTCCCTCTGATCAAGATATTGTTTACATTTTGAGGTCATTGTTTTCATTTGCTGCACAATTATTTAGAGATTGTTTAATATTCTAATATAAAGTCTTACTTAGTCTTTAAGTTATATGGGTATTAAGTATTATAGGTCAATATTCATCCACTTTTATCATGTTCTTTAGATACATAGAGATTGAATGCTGCATAGATAAGTAATCTTCAACCACTTCAAGGATCTTTAGAATATGTCATTTAAATAACTTAGTGTTCTGTTAATCTGAGATACAATTGCTCCTGGCAGTATTGATCTATTCCTGAGAGAATTTTGAGCACTGAAGACCCTTTACTTGGAGTGTGTTTTCTTCTTGGAAAAATTGGCCTTTGGGCAAGGAACTACCCATGCATCAACCACTGACAAAATGCACAGTGTCTGGACTGGACAAGAAAAAAGAATGCCATACCTTGCCAAGATGGTTTTGAAGTTCTTCCTGCTTCTGAGAATAGTCTGTCATTTACTCTAGGCCTTAGCCAAAGTTGGTTGCTCCAACATTGCCCAGGTAAACAGTTGTCTCTGTCATTTTTTGCACATTTTGGAAGTTGCTTGATTGCACTTTCTACCTACTCAAATAATATTATCTCCCTTCTCAGAGCTTCGATGTTATTGAAGACTAAATAGTTGTAGTTGCTTTCCTCTTATGACTTAACCAAACCATTTCTAGTACAAGATTCAGACTCCTTAGGATAAAATAATCGTTAAAACATTTATCACATGTTTCTTGCTTGATATTGTTTATGCTGTTTGTAATTCTAATTTTTTATAATTGATAGCTTTTCTTCTTGTATATAGTTTTGTATTGGGTTTAAAACTCTCTTACTTAGATGAAAGAGGGAGGTAATGAGGAAAAATCCTTCAGCAAACAACCTTTGACAGGCTGAACCAGGTTGGGCATGACCTTGTGTACAAAAAAGGCAAAGACCTGCTCTCTCTCTCTCTCTCTCTCTCTCTCTCTCTCTCTCTCTCTCTCTCTCTCTCTCTCCTCTCCACACCTAGATGTTGGATTCTTTTCCTGTTCCCCATTGTGATCTGTGAGTTCCCCTTTAATAAAGAACCCCTTATTATACTCTATTTGAAGCTAGTGTAGGATTACTTTATTTGTGTTTCCCCCATCTGACATGTACCCCTTCAAACAGCTAAAAATTTTCAATGCTATTTTCTGAACAGAACAAAATGAAAGCATATAAGGACCAAAAATTCTAATTTTCCATTTTATTTGTGTTCTTTTACTCATGTTTCTTATTCAATTAAAATTACATCAATATGTTAAGTTTCTATACATGTGCATATATATATATAAACAATTTGAGATAGATCACAATAATAGATATAACAGGTGCTGGTAAATATTAAGAGAAAATAAAGTTTGCAAAGAGGAAAAATAAATGAACTGAGAAAAAATTTTGGAGAAAACTGGATTTATATTTCATAACTTAAAGTCTGGAAAGTCCTAATTTTCTCCTTATGGAATCAGATGTTCTTGTATTAACGAGTTTGCTTTTCACCTTGGGAAATCTGCTAATATATACAATTACATACTTGTTTTGACCCCTAAGAATGTTGGAAAAATAGATTTAAGGTCGTTGTTGCAACTTACCTCTCATAGAACATTTATTTATGTGTATATGTAAGATTTTTCTTATCAAATGTGTTCATTGTTATGTAAGCTCTCCTGAGGATGGACTTTTGTTCTAAAAATACCCAGTTCTGTTCCCATGAAAGGATATTGTGGGAGCATTCAGAGCTCACTGGCATTGTTTGAAGATGTGATTGCCTTATCATTTGAATGTTGCTGTTCTGAGACCCATGGTCTCTCCTGTTTAATTCACCAAAAAAGGAAATCCTCCCTGGAGGGCCTCCAATACTCAAGGTGACTAAAGAGCTATATAAAGAACTGGGTTTAGAGATATAAAACAAACAATTCAGATGTCAGACTCCAATGCCTTATCTTCCAAAGCACAACATAATAACAAAACCTAACAATTTGCCAAGGTCACATGTCTGTAGATAAAATGATGAAACTGACATTCAGTCCAAGGCCTCACCCTTTATATTTCAGTCATGGGTTTATTGTGTGAAACATATTCATGAGCAGAACAAAATTAGTGGCTCTAGGAGATCTTATTTCAAATTATAAACTGCCATATCACCTTCATAAAGAATAACATTGATCATTGTTATAGTAAAATATAACAATCTCCTGATGACAATGATCATAATAGGTCTCTCAAATTTTGTCTTTTTTATTTTTTGTTTTGTTTTTTCTGTATTGTTTATTCACTGAATCTCTTTTGGGGTTACCTTCTTTCTCCCATTCTGTTTCCATGGTCACCATGTTTCCTTATCTATAAAAACACAGAGAGTATGTCATCATCAGGGTTATGCATTCCCTACCATTCTTACCTTGTCAGTTTTCCAGTTTATACATTTTCCAAGGTCAGCTTTTATAAATTCAGCATCTAAGAAGATGACCTTTGGAAATATCTGGACTCTCCATGCTTTCCAATAACACCCCCCCCCCATTTTATCTCAGGCACATTTTGAATTCTCAGTAGTGACTCACAATGCAACTTCTTTTGAAATTTGGTTGCAAGCAACCTATCATCAGTCTATTTTCCCCATATATTCCAAATTCCTTTATCTTTTCATCAGCTCCCATACTGCTAGCACACTGACACGTAGACAAATCATAGTCACTA
The DNA here is from genome assembly GCF_903992535.2 of Arvicola amphibius. Classification (NCBI taxonomy): domain Eukaryota; kingdom Metazoa; phylum Chordata; class Mammalia; order Rodentia; family Cricetidae; genus Arvicola; species Arvicola amphibius. The sequence goes on along the minus strand of NC_052047.1, from coordinate 32,706,552 downwards.
CATTGTTGTCCTCTTCCATCCCTATGCCTTCTATAACTATGTATGAAAATAGGAACCTTTTATGCATATTGATAAACAAAACACATTTTGTCTGCTCTTCCTTTGTAGACATTGCACAGAAAACACAAAACCTTATTTAGACCACACTCTTTTTGTGATGTACTAAAACCCTCACTGCAGTTGGTCGTGGTAGAAGAAAGTAAAATACTATTCATTGAAAAACATGACAATATTCCCATCCCCCAATCACCTCCCCTCTACTCTCCATCCTGCCCACAGTTTACCTAGGACATCTCATCTATTTCCTCTTCCCAGGAATATCCTTGCATCATCCTTCTTTGGGTCCTCTTGTTACCTAACTTCTCTGGGGCTGAGGTTTGTAACCTGGTTATCCTTTTCTTTACAGCTAATATCCACTTATGAGTGAGTACATATCATGTTTGTCTTTCTGGGTCTGGGTTACCTCAGTCACTATGATTTTTTTCTACTTCTGTTTATTTGCCTGCAAATTTCATGATGTCATTTTCCCCCACTGAGTAATATTCCATTGTGTAGACATACCACATTTTCTTCATCCATTCTTTGTTTGAGGGGCATCTAGGTTATTTCCAGGTTCTGGCTATTATCAATAATGACATTATTTACATAGTTAAAGTAAGTGTCTTTGTAGGATGGTTGATCATTCTTTGGGTTCTTGTCTAAGAGTGGTATTGCTTGGTCTTGAGGTAGACTCCCAATTTTCTGAGAAATTGCTATGCTGATTTCCAAAGTGACTGTACAAGTTTGCATTCCCATCAGCAGTGGAGGAGTGTTCCCTTTACTCCACATCTTTCCAACATAGGCTGCCATTAGCGTTTTTGATCTTGTCCATTCTGACAGGTATCTCAGAGTGTTCTGATTTGCATTTCCCTTATAGTTAAGGATGTTGAACACTTCCTTAAGTGTATCTCAGCCATTCAAGATTGTTCTGTTGAGAATTCTCTATTTAATCCTGTAACCCATTTTTAATGCAATCATTTGGTATTTTGATGTCTAGTTTCTTGGTTTCTTTATATATTTTGTTTTTCAGTCCTCTGTCAGATATGGGGTTGGTGATGATCTTTTCCATTCTATAGGCTGCTGTTTTATCTTACTGATTATCAAGATGGGAGCAAGGTGGAGGGGGAGATTAATGAAAGAGATTTCTTGATGGGGCATTATGGGGTTAGGGAGAAACCTGGTTCCAGGGAAACCTCCAGGAACCCAAAAGGTTGATCTCAGGTAAGATTCCTAGCAATAAAGAAGAGGGTGCCTGAACTGGCCTTGGCCAGTAATCAGATTTGTGATTACTCTGTTATCATTGAACCTTCATCTAGTACCTGATTGAAGCAGATGCAGAGACACTCATTCAAGCATTGGGTTGAGCACTAGAAGTCCAGCTGAAGAGATGGTGGAGGGGCTATGTGAGCAAGGGGATTTCAAGATCATGATGGGAAAATTTAGAGACAAGGAAGACCTGAGCTTGTGGGAGCTCATGGACTCTGGACAGACAGCTAGGGAACTGGCATGGTACTGACCTAGGCCCTCTTAATCTAGGTGACAGCTATATAGCTTGACCTTTTGTGAGGCCCCTAACAGTAGGACCAGGATCTATCCCTGATGTGTGAGTTGGCTCTTTGGAACGTATTTGCTATGATGGGATACCTTGTTCAGGCTTGATTGGGGGGGAGGGGTAGGAGCTTGGTTCTGCAGCAGCTTGATATGCCATGCTTTGTTGAATCTTGAGGGATACCTTACCCCATGAGTGTAGTCAGAGGAGGAGTGGATAGGGGTTAAAAGGGAGGTGGGAAGAGGGAATGGGAGGAGCAGAGGGAGGGGAAGCTGTGCTTGATATATAAAATAAGTAAAGAAAAAGTGACAGTGAACTCCCCTTAGGTCTTCTTGGTTAGAATTAGACAACTTGTCCCACTTCTCAGTATTTTTCTGCTTTAGAAAATGCTTATTTTTTGTTTTTGTTTTATTTGTGTTTGTCACATGGAATTGTTGTCTTTGTGTTGCCAACTATTGGTTACCAACTTCTTTGGCTTAGGAGATGTCTTGAAACATTATTAAACACTTCTTCTGGTTGTATTCTAGAGACTACTGAATCATTAAGCTTACTTAACAATCTACTGTGAGGATAGGTTCAAATTTGAATAGATTATTGGCTTATTGAGGAACTCTGGAAGGAGTGCTTAATGGAAAAATTCTTATAGAGAATATCTTGGCCCTGGATATTCTTCTCACTCTTCTTTCCTTCCTTGCTGCCATGAAATGAGAATTCCAACTGGAATTCAGCTCCTATCCACTTTAAGTCATGTTCCTATAGGTTCCCGTTCCCCACCTCTGGTTGTCTAAATTGTCACATCATCTCAGGAATGCCTTCTGTGAAGGTATAAAAGCCCATTTTCCTATTCTTGGTGAGGGTGATAGCTGCTGACTATCTTTCTATCTATCATAGGTGGATATGTAAAGATAGGAAATAGCCCCAAGTAAAATTCAACTCATTAGGATATTTTAGGCTTTGTTGAAGAATTGTTGTGGCTAAGTCTCTGAGGTAAATTTTGAGCCTTTTTCTACTATACATAGAGAAATGACAGTGAAATCATCACTATTGAGTTCAATGATGTCCTGGTTAGTTATAGGTTCAGTTAGACACAAAGCTAGTGGTACCTGGGAAGAGGGAAGATTTGTCTCCATGTGATTGGCCTCATGTTAGTATCTGTGAGATCTTGCCTTGAAGATCATTGATGTGACAGGAACAGCCCATTGTGGGCTGTGACATATATAGGCTGTAGGATTCAGGTTCAATAAGACTATAGTTTACCATGAGCCAGAGACAGGGAAAGAGAGAGCAGATTTCTTCCATGGTTTCTGTCTTCAGGTTTCTTCCTTAAGTTCCTGCCCTGACTCCCCTTCATGATACACTGTGTAATAAACTAAATAAACCCCTTCCTTCTCAAGTTGCTTTTGGTGAGGCTGTTTATTAAAGTAACAGAAAAATCAGAATAGATAACAAAGTAGTTAATGATTCAGAAAGATAAATTGTTAACAATTTACCCAGATATACAAAGTAGCCATAAAGCAAATAATGTTTTTTAAGAACCTGTATTAAGGAAATGAAACTAATGGGAACCGAAAAGATAAAGCAATTAAGCTAAGTTTTACTATATTACAGTTCATAGGGAAATAAACTTGGGAGATTCCCGTGGCTATTTAACTACAAAATAAAAGTCATATTAATATAAGCCATATGTTATCAACAGAGAGACCTTTCAGGTTACAGAAAAAAAAAAAAAGATTTGAAGCTGTAGTCAGATACTGGCTGTTCTAACCAGTTCATTCGGGTTTGCTTGGGAAAAATATATGAAGCTAGAAATGCATGCATACCCACTCAAAGTGTGGGAAATCTGTTTATAACATAATATAAATTAAACTATAGGGTTCATTCATTTTTTGCTGTGACCTTATTGAGAATACTGATTCCCAGTATAAATCTGTTATCAATGACTACAACATAGCAAGAAAGTGAGCATGATACAGTGGTTCTCAACCTTCCTAATGCTGTAACCCTTTAATGCAATTTTGTTGCTGAAGGCTGCTTATTTGTTCATTAGCCATTCAGACTCCTTAAATGATCACACAGAAATCTTTATTAATTGCAATACTGTTTGACCAATAGCTTACATGTATTTTTAGCTAGACCTTACATTTTAAATCAATCCATTTCAGTCTGTGCATCACAACGATGTTGTGGCCTACCAGCAAGGTTCCAGCATCTGTCTTCTTTAACGTTGGCAACATGGAGTCTCCCTGACTCCACCTACTCTCTCTCTCTCCATTTCTGTTTGGATTTCTTGCCTGGTTTTACTCTGTAAACCATTGGCTTAAAGCAGCTTTATTAATTAACCAATAAAAGCAATACATATACAGAAGAAGGACTTCCCACACCATTTCCCCTTCTCTGCTTAAATAAAAAGGTAGGTTTTAACTTTAACACAGTAAAATTTCATATAACGAGACAGTTATCAAGCAAAAATTATAGTTGCAATATTTATGTCTATCTTGTCTCATAACTTAGGAAAACTATAACTATAACTATCTATTCTTCATCTCCATCAAAGACTCCAGAAGAATATAATATTACTTAAGTAAACAGGAAGTACATTGTAAACAACTTCCAAAACGCTAGAATTAACAGAGACATCCTGCTGCCTGGACAGTAGCCCAAAGTTTTTCTGCAACATTGGGGTACCCATATTCAGCATACAGGCCAAAGTATCTGGGAATCTTTTCCAAAAAAAATGAAATTTCAAAGACAGTTCCATCTATATTGGCTGTTTGTCAGTAACTTTCTTCTGTTTCATGCAGAATGTCTGGCAGACTCTTTTATGAAAAGGGACCCAAGTTGGGCCCTGGTGGCGCACGTTTTTAATCCCAGCACTCTGGTGGCATAGGCAGATGGATCTATGTGAGTTCGAAACCAGCCTGGTCTGAAAGAGCTAGTCCTGGGACAGGCACCAAAGCTACAGAGAAACCCTGTCTCCAAAAACAAAAAAAAAAGAAACAAATAAACAAAGAGGGACCCTGAAGATTCATCTCACCTTTAAGTGCATTCATCAGTCATTTATCTGTGAATCCTCCATATCCAGTTCACACAGCATAACATCAAGAAGTCCAGGCAAGAGCAATTTCTTACACAAAGGGCTAGCAAACTCCATAAGGAGCCTCTTTGATGCCCATCTTCCTCTTGAAGTAATTAGTGCTGCCACGAGCAGATGTATCTCATTGTCATGAAAAGTCCTAAGTTCTTAAAACATTTTAAATGTCATATTCTGAAGGTCTCTGAAAGATTTGAAGAATACCTATATAAATGAAAAATATCTCTATATATCTTGAAAACCTAACTAACATGACTATAAGCTTGACTATTACAGATGACTATTTACTAACCTATATTTCTTAATTATACATATTTTTAAATGAGCTGCACAAACACAATACATTAATCAAAAGCAGAAATACACATATAACAAAATTGGCCTTAAATTTCTATCAATAAACAAGATCCAAACCAGTGCAAAGTGCCTATCTCTATAGTATATATCCCCTTTAAATGTAAATAAACATTTATAAAAATTATTTGGGAATTTGGGCATAGTTCTCTCTAAACTACTTCCTGCGGTTTATTGGGCAAAGCATTTCTAGGATTTATGGAGACCTCTCTGGGGGTCTTGTTCATCAAACCACATTAGACTGAAAGGAATCCACAGGTTTCCATCTTCTGTGGAAACGAAAACAGAACCTCTTTTCTAAAGCAACATATCCTTAGACCCCAATTTCTAAGTTAAGATACCTTTAAAGTATATATTTTGGTTTAACCTAGAAGCCTGTACAATGAAATATCTCTCTGTAATTAGCTCACTCACAGTCAAAAAATTCAAAGAGAACACAATAACATACATATTCCAGACGATAGGTGTATCTGTGTATATTCTAGCTTTATGATGCTTAGTTTTCTTTACTCCTTTAATCCTTGACTGTCTGTACTCTGTCTCTTTAAAGACTTTACTTTAAAATAAAACATTTACTTCTTTTTACAACAATTTCTTCTCTCTCTCAAGCCTGTGTATATTTAATCAACACTGTGACTTATTTAGAGATTTTTTTTTATCTGAATCTGTCTTTATTGCATTATTGTAATAATTTTCTGACCAGGAGTACTTTTAAAATGGTAAGCAGCTTGATCCCAGTGGCCCTGGATGCTGGCTCTACCTTTCTCAGTCTTTAAATATGGCAGAGGTAGTTTACCACTGGTTCTGGGACTGCTGGGTAGGATCTGTCCTCACCACCTCAACTTTAGGTAGCACTGTGCAGCATATAAACACTTTTTATCTGAGTAAAAGCTAAATCTGCCATGCAGTGCACTATGCAGCCTGGCAATATCTCTGTGTATGGCAACGGGGATCCATAATGCTCTCCTGCCTGTGCATTTCTAGCAGACCCGATCCCTGCCTAAATACGGAGTGCTGAGTCATGGACATGATCTCAGCTACTTTCTAAGCATCTGCACCTGAAGTGGGGGTAGCAGACATCAACCCCCAAAAGAGTCAGAACTGTTCCTGTAACTAGCATGAATCCGGAAGCCTTCCCTTAAAGAAACCGTGCAGCTCTTGTCACTAAAGCTGAGTCAAGAAACCTCTTAAAGGAGCCTCATCTTTGCTTGCCTCCAGCAAACAGAGCAAGAAACTGCATTAAACTCTGTCTTCTTTCCTTCCTTCCTTCCTTCCTTCCTTCCTTCCTTCCTTCCTTCCTTCCTTCCTTCCTTCCTTTCTTTCTTTCTTGCTTTCTGTGTGTATGTAGAATTCCTTCCCAAACTCTCTTTGGTTTTAATTGGATTTAGCTGGCCACATTGGCACCAATTTGTTGTCAGAGGCTGCTTCTTTGTTTTCTGGATACCAAAACTCCCCAAATAATCACACAGAAATCTTCATTAATTGCAATACTGTTTGGCCAATAGCTTAAGTATATTTCTACCTAGTTCTTACAACTAAAATATATCCATCTCTATTAATCTGTGCATCATTATGAGGTCGTGGCCTACAAGGAAGGTTCCAGAATCTGTCTCATCTGGCAGAGACTACATGGAGTCTCCCTGACTCTGCCTACTCTCTCTCTTTCTCTCCTACATCTCTGTTTGGATTTCCTGTCTTGCTTTATTCTGTTAAGCCATTGGATGAAAGCAGCTTTATTCATTAACCAATAAAAGCAACACAAATACAGGAGGACTTCCCACACCACAGTTCTTCATGTTGTGGTGACTCCCAACCATAAAGTTATTTTCATTGCTACTTCATAATTCTAATGTTGTTATTACAAATATATGAACATTTTTGGATATCAAGGATGCTGAAGTGTTCACAACCCATAGTATGACAACCACTGTTTTAGTAGCTGCCCTTTAATCTCTCTAATTTCTCTGAGAAAGCACTTGCTCACTTGTACTAAAGTAAACCAATAGATATTAACTACTTATCAGATGCTTATTTTTCCCTTCCCCTCATCATCATTCCTTTTATTGATTGCTCTGTCATCATGATTATCACCATGACTACCACTACCATCAATTGTCATAACTTTAGCAAGTTGCTTGCTCTGTCCTAGAAACACACACACGCACACAAACACACACACACACACACACACACACCACAAAAAAAGGCTGCACATGGTCATATTAAAAACATTTTGGAGGATTTTCCTGTGTCACAGAGAGCTTTAATCAAGGAACACCATAGCTTTTTCTTTTTTCTTTCTTGTATACTCATGTAATGTTACTTCAGTTAAGAAATATTCAATAGCAATGGTATGAAAGCTTTTTGTTTCTGTTTTTGTTTTGTTTGTTTTGTTTTTCAGACTGGGTTTCTCTGTGTAGCTTTGGAGTCTCTCCCAGAACTCTTTCTGTAAAACAGACTGGCCTCAAACTCATTGAGATCCACCTGCCTCTGCCTCCCGAGTCCTGTGATTAAAGTCGTGTGCCACCACCACCTGGCTGGTATGAAAAACTTTTAACCACAATCACTACTTACTGTGCTTGTTTTAATACATTCTTTTAGTTAAAACAACATAATGTATTGGGCATTTCAACTTTATTAACTCACTGCTTCACCCAGATAGTTGCATTGTGTTTGATTTCAACACATTTGATGTTTGCTTTATACTGCTGTATCTCTAGTGCTCAGATGAGCCCATTGTGGAGCCACAATTCCCACTGTAGCTGGTGACTGACACAAAGCTTGGAAAAGTAGGCGAATGTATGTCTGCTGTCAGTCTGTGCTGGATTTGAGTACGGTGCTGAAGTGCATTCTAGCATTCTTTCCTTGTCTCTTTCCACTCTTGTCTCTGAGTCTCCGGTTATTTGGATCTGACTCTTCTTTCATGTCTTTCCTGTTTTTTTCTTTCACATTGTGTTTGGTTATTCATGCAAATTGAAAATCTTTTTTGCAGTCTATGAAAAAATAAAATTCTATACAAATGGTCAATTTATTATTTTTATATTGAGGCTGTCTATTACCTTGTAATTTGTTTTGGTTAAACAAGAATTGCTTTCTTATTATCAGAAAAATCATGCTGTTACATAATAAATATAGTGAATGTTATATTTGTTATATAATGCATATTTTGATAATAAATTAGCAAGATTTGTGAATACATAGCTTATTTGCTGTTCATCTCAAATCTTCTATAAAAACAAAGTAAAATCAACATCTTTCCTGTTGAAATCATAGGAAACAGAAATCAGTAAGAGAAAGGACTACAGTGTTGTTCTTTGTGGTTCTCAATCTTACAAATGTTTGTGATCCTTTAATACAGTTCCACATGTTGTGGTGACCTCCAACCAGGAAATTATTTCATTTCTACTTCTTAACTGCAATTTTTCTAGTGTTGTGAGTCATAATGCAAACATCTAATATGCAGGATATCTGATACGTGACTTTCAAAAGGGTCGTGATCCACAGGTTGTGAACCATTGGACTAACAAAATGTATTAGATATGAAAGGTTATGAGAGAACTCATCAGGTAAAACACAGAGCCTTTACTAGTATATTGTTTCACTGAAATATTTAATTGGCCTCTTTACATTCAGGAACACATTCTAAATTAGTAGATTTTCATGACATAAAAGTATAGTCTAGGATAAAATAACCTTTGTACCACATACTTTAGCAATTAATTATAGAGTTTTTTTACACATTACTTCTCTCTACAGAGAAAGTTCCAATTGTAGAACATTAAGAGCCCCAGTGTACAAGATTTATTCTTCTTAATAAAAAGTGTACAGTTGCATAAAATTTTAACCTTTAGAGATTTTGGAATTAATGGCTTATAATAGTAGATATTATGAACTGTGTTCTTGAACCCCGAGGCTCTTACTAAGGTGTTTGCTCAGTGTGAAGTATCATTTTATCAACATAATCCATTAATAAGGCACAAAAAGACAAAACCAGTTTAGAAAGCATTTGATTTTGCTTTTAAAAAACCTTCTAATGCAATGTTTCTTGCTACCTTGTTACTAAATCTATTTGTTTTGTATCTATTTGCCTGTGTTAAAGTTCAACCTTATTTCTCACAATGTAGCTTGGAAGAGAGTAAATAAAGCATTTCAGTAAAAATTTTTATTTTGTCATTTTTCTGTCCTGCTCTTTCAACATCTAGTCCTTAATAAGACACTAGTTTTAGATGAAGAATGCTCTATGAATGTGTGACCTACTGGAGTTGATTTAGAGCCTAGATCCAAGAAAAAAAGCATAAGGAATACATTTTACTAAGTAGTGCATCACAAAGAAGGTAACTTTGGTTATTTTTGTAAATTATGAGAACACTTTTATATAATAATCATGAAGTTTAAGTAAAGTTAAGAAATGTTAAAGGTGGATGTATCAAAAATGTAGTCAATAGTGTAACCAAACAAAAGAAAGTACAACTTATAAATACTGTCTCAGTGCCCTACAATCTTATTGAACCTAATAAGACAGGAGCATTGTCTTAGTAACAAACAGAAGAAAGTGCAAGTTAAAAACCAATACTGAGCTTAGCATGACAGGAATAGTATTTTGTAAGTCCACTTGTTGGTCTCTCAATTGGTCTCTAATTTGATAATATATCATATCTTAAAAATGCTAATATGCTACAGTCTAATATTTTATCTTAGTTATTTATTCACAAAATAAATATATAAATATTTATTAAAACAATACATTTAAAACAGTGTTAGCATTTCATCTATAGGCTGAACAGAAAAGAAATATATGAAACTTATTACATATATAGGATAAAGAAAAATTTAAAAGTTCTTTATTAATGACAGAGCTGAGTAGCTTATCTGGTTGAGTCACATCTATAAATGCCTCTCCCATTGCTTTTGAAATCATAATTCTCAGTTCAATTATCAAAGAAGTTAACCAATTTACAGAAAGGTTAATATATGCAGAAATATGGTACACATTCATTACCACTATTAAAATATGAAATAAAAATATTAATTGGAAGTTAAATAAATATTTACTTTTGTGAGTAACTTAAGAAAAATACAAGCATAAAAAGTAAATATTACTTTCAAATATATACATATATAAACCATATTAATATGAAATTATATTTAGAAGAGTTAAAGACTACATTACTTAATAAATATATGTGCATATATTATGACTCAAAATTTCATTACTTAGTTATTCACCTCAGAGAAATCATACACTCCTGCTTCAGAAAATATTTATGAAATGTTAGCATAGTTCCTTAAAATATTAGAAGTTATCAAAATGACTATAAGTATGAGGATAAATATATGTATATTGGACTATGTTATAGACTATTTACATCCCTTAATCTATATTTTGAAATGTTAAAAACATGTAAGAATGCATTAGAAAGGGAAAATTTAGAAATTAAATTTGTCTTGATGACAGCCCACATCATTGAATTTATTTCCCCTGCTCTAGAGATCTGAATCTCTGTTTCATAGTTTATTATAGATATTATGATGTTAAAACAGAAGTTTACACCCTTTACAATAGAAACTATGTTATTTCTATAAAGTTTAACTCTAAAGATATATAAGAAATATGATAAATAAAAGTTCATTTCCACAGGACAGTGATATTTTTAGAAGTTGTGACAGTGGAAACAAAAGACTGACTAGTGATGATTTCCAGTGGGAAAAGGTAATGTGAAGTTGGAGACTGTGAATGTTTAAATTCACACTGATGATAAGGTTCTTTACGGTCACAGCACTGTGATTATTGAAAGTTTAACTCCCAACTTACGCAAATATGTATGGATCATTTTCATAAATCAGTCATGATATTAAGAAACAAAGAATTATGGATTTTTAAATAAAGAGTTCATCTGCAATTAGATAATATTTTGTGAATATACATGCTCCTATGGCTACAATCTTCCTAAATAAAGGAAGGGAGGATCATCAGGGTTGGTAAGGCTCTTTTCAATTGGTCTAGAATGTTTTTTAGCATTTGTTAGCTGTATCAAAATATAAATTTCTTAACAAATGTATCAACTCCAAGAACTTATTGGGAATGTTGAACCTTTCTTAATATCTTATAGTGAACTAAGGCAGTTACAAACATTAACAGGTCAATATCATAATTCTAGAGTGGAAATTAATAATAAAAACACATTTGTCAAATCACAATTCTCTTAAATACATTCTAATCAAAAGACAAGAAAAGGTTTCTCTGATGGGTGAGTGTCCTTCTGCATTGCTGCTTTTACTTAATTGTCCCAGTCTCTGAGCAGCAGCAAAAAACAAGCAAACAAACAAAAAAACCCTTATACTACCCTCCTCTTATTTGAAGAGGGGTTTCAGTCACTCCTTGTAACAAGTCTTTTTCCCCCATTAGGGGAAAATTGAGGTCTCAGTTCCCAGGTCCTATATTTCAACAGAAGATTGAATATCATACTGGCAAAATGAGTTCTGTGTCTCAAAGAGTAAAACAGTTAAAAGTTCAGTCTCCATTTCTGGTCTGGCTCCAAGGTAAACAGGACTCACTAGGTCTGGAAGTTTGTGTAGCAAGTCCATCAAGAGACTGGGAATCACCAATCATCACCATGATCTTTCCCTTCTCAGACTGCAACAAGTTGTAGGAAGTCCAGAACATTGGTTCTGGTTTCCTTTTCCTCTCCCTGCAGCGTGGGGATAAGAGGAAATCAGGATCACAGGGTCAGGAACTACTTTCTGCTTCTTCTTTGGAGTCATCAGTGGCTGCGATGTCATCAGGGCTGCCATTCTGCTGTATGCATCAATTCAGACATTCTAGAAGTCATCTCACTTGATCCTCATCCTGTGACAAAACACAGACATGCCTTCAACCCCAAATGAACACAGAATCATGTCCTGTCCATAGGCCAATGCCAGAATCTCTTCACTTTGCTTTCACAAAGGTTGCCTTGGTGCCATCATGCCAAAATCTGTCCACAGCAGATTTCTCATGGACATCTATATTCAAGAAGTTTAGCATAAAAATTACATGACTCAAGCATTTGAGGATATAATTTTCCTGTTTTTATTTTTCGAAGTTGTGTTTTCAAGGAGCCACGGGAATACTCCACAACTCCTTGTCCTTGAGAATTATAAGTAATGCCTGTCTTATGTTTGACATTCCACTGGGAACAAAATTGCTTAAATGCTTTACTAACATATCCGGACCCATTATCCATCTTTCAGATTTTTGAGGATCCAATACATGAAAAGCATTTTAAGTAATGAGTTACTACATATTTAGTGGCTTCCCCAGCTTGTGCAATGGCCATCAAGAATCCTGAATATGTATTGATTGTCACTTGCACATATCTTAATTTGCCAAACTCTGTAATATGAGTAACATCCATTTACCATAAATGATTAGGAAGTAATTCTCAGGAATTTACTCCAAGGTGAGATACAGGTAAATACATAGATCACATTGTTTAACTATTTGGTGAGCAGCTTCTCTGTTAATCTAAATTGTTTTCTTAAACTTACACTATTTTGATGATGCAGAACACGCAATTGTTGACCAAACTCAATCTGAAATAAAGCAATTATTTTTGTTAAAATATATTGGATGTAAGTATTTAGATTAAAAGCATTATCTGCAAAAAGTTGAAACACTAGCCACAGCTCACAACTCAACTATTTGAGCTAAGGCCAGTTCTGCTTGTACTACATGCCCTTTCCTATTAACCACCTATATAGCTCTCCCATTGGAAGAACCATCTGTGAAAATTAACATAGCATACTTTAAGAGATCTTTTGCTACAGCTTTAAGGAAAATAAAGGAATATAGTTGTGTGAACTGCAGCAACAGATGAGATGGGGAAAGATTATAAATCTGACCTTCAAATTGAGCAAACACAAATTTGCCCAAGAACTACTATTTTGAAATAACCAATCTGTTGCTTAGTATAAGTAACATTGATCATAGCTAGTTCTCTGCCAAAATATTTCCTAGATTCCATCCTGCTCTTCTAAACTAAGCAAGCTACTGTTTCAAAATAAGAGTTTAATAACTTAGTTGGCAAAATAGGAATGTGAAGTCATAAAAGCAGGCCATTTTGTCATAATATTGCTGTAGGAGTAAGTTTTGTAGGTTATATGTATGCTTGCCTAGGCTGATCATAGTTAGTATAATGTATTTGCTATTTCTGTGTAGCATACTCTACCTGGGTAAGTATCTGTCTGGCAGCTTCTAAAAGCTGTCTAGTAGAATTTGGATCACTGTTACCTTTAAGAATTTCACTTAGTGGTTCAAGGTCTCCTTTACGATATTTTAAATAAGGTTTTCAATTGGATATTTTATTGAAAATTTATAAACTATCTTTCTGAACCAAGTTGCAAGTCTGCCTAGCTGATAGGCTTAACTTTTTTTCTTTTGTGGTTTTTCGAGACAGGGTTTCTTTGTAGCTTTGGAACCTTCCCTGGAACTAGGTCTTCTAGACCATGCTGGCCTCAAACTCTCAGAGATATGCCTGCCTCTGCCTCCTGAATACTGGGATTAAAGGTGTGCACCACCACAGCCTGGCTTAATTTGTATATCACATTTTCAGACACTTGACAGGCCTGAAGCTTCAGTTCCCTGAGGCTACATTTTTGCAGCTTTTCTGTCAGGCCAGACGAGGCTCTTAGCTGAAGTTGGGTTATGTGGTGGGGCACAAGCCATGCTCTCTGCTTTGCTGAGTTCCCCACCACCCCACTGCGAGTAACTTGGGACCAGGAGATGGCTGTCCCTCATTGCCTGCTGTGCCTTGATACAGGCAATGCTTAGTAGTTAATCAGAGGCCACTGTTAGAGGCAGCTGACAAATTACAGGCTCTCAGGTGTTTTTCATCGTAGCGGCTCTGCGACTGCAGTGTGAGACCACAAGCAGGGGTGGGTTTAGCCACATCATTGCTTACTATCCTTGATTTTTTTCATTTTAAATTTTGTAACCATAAAATAATGAGGCTTTCTGAATTCTTTTCTCTGTTTAAAGCCATAGATATATCCATTACAGGTTCCTTGACTCATGGGCCAATTAGCTTCTAGGCTTTTCTATGGACCAGCTCTCGGCTATGACTGTGGGAGGTATAGCCCTTCAAACTTTCCTATCTCCTGCATTTCCTGGCTCCACAACATTTCGTGGTTCAGATTTAGCTGGACACAGTGTGTGTGTGCGTGAACTACCACAATCTCAGTGGTAACCCTAGGCCATTGCTTGGCAAACACCAATGCTCCCTTCATTCTCCTACCCACTAAGCAGCAACAGAGGCCTACTATTTTGTTGAGCCAGCACTGCCACTTTCAGGGGTGAGATGAGGCCACACTTTGAATTCTCCAAGTCCCAGAGCAGCCCAAAGGCAGCAGTGGATACACCACAAGCTTGGGCATGGGAATATGGTATTTACAAACTCCAAAACCTCTGTATAAATTCTGCTCCATTTTGGCTCCTCAATCAAAGTACACCAAGCATTATACAGATAATTGAATACTATTTCCCTTATCCCATATTTGAAACTATTTACAATTTTACTCCAGACCTTTGCCCTGCCTTTCTCTTTCCTTTTTTTATTAACTACTATTTTTTCCACTGCTCATTACGCATCTCTCCACCTATGGTGCAATTTCCTTCCTTGTGGGGTGTCCTTCACGTACTTCCCTTGTACACCTGACCACACTTCTGGTGTTTTGGGTTTTCACCAGTTGTACCCCATATTGTAGCACCATATTTCAGAGATCATGCAACACTGGGCTGCCATATGTGGGGGACATGGCCTCAACATAAACATCTGTGCCAGGGTAGGGGCATAGGGATTAGAAATATAAGTAGAGAATACAAAGATGCATGAAAAATAATAGAACAGAAACCATAGAATAGTACTGGGAGGGCATTCCAGTGAATAATAAAATCATCCATTTTTAATTTTCCATACCACTTTTATACTCTAATACAATAAGGAAGAAGGCAACAAAAGACGTCTTTAACATGATACAAAGGACAGCTCAGAGAGTCAATTGCTTCACACTTTGAGACATCAGTTATTAGCATTCTGGTGTTCAGAGAGTTGAAGCAACACTAGACCAAGTATCCTGAAGGCAGCCAAACCCCAGATAGCCTCCTATTACAAAAGAAGGAACAAAAGTATGCTTGTATATCCTGACCGTCTGTCAGAATGGAATGGATATACCTATATGAGCCATATTAATGTCAAAAGAACCAAGTAACCACATCCTGAGTCAGGTTGTGTAGTTATACTTGCTGTCAATGATTTTGTGCTACCTCCAAACTCTCTGACTTTGAGACAAGGTAAAAATAGGCTCACATTTTTGATCCTCCACAGTGAGAGAATGCTTAATATTTCAGAAAATAAAGGTGTTTATCATTCCAGGAACAGACTTTAAGGGAGAAAGGAACTATAAAGGGACCGAAAAGGAAATTCGATGCATTGTCAAAAAGGATTCAGAAGACCTTTAAGTGTTAGATTTGAAGTGTTATTGTCTCTGAAATAAGATTATGTTATTATTAATTGCGCTGATTAATGGAAGTGAGGCTATTTACATGAATATTTAAAGATAAATGCATAGAAATTAATAGGATGAAATAAGTTTCTTAATCGTAAAAGACAATCAGTCAATATTTTAGGGAAGCTGACACCCTATTGGAATTTATTCGATAATCAGGGTGTCTTTATGAACTTAAAGGATAGAAAATCTTTCCTGACATAACAGAGGGAAGAAGAAATCAAAGTCTGTAGTATAAGGAGTTAATTTCGTGCCGAGTCACCATTTCATGTCCTCTTACATGCTTAATATTTGCATTTCTGAATGTGTTGAAATTGGTTTATGAGGATAGAAATAGCAAAAGGACATGAATAAGACAAATGAAGTAAGATAAAACATGTGTATAATTAATAAAACAATCCATCAATTTCCTAAGGCATAACTATATTTCTGGGACAGAGAGATCTCCGTCAATAATGTGATAGTTATGCAAAGATAAGGATCTAGTTGAAATCTCACGCCCTAGGTAAAAAACTGAACAAGCTAGGTGTTGTGTGTATTTGTAATTACAACACCAGAGACAGACACATCCCTGGTGCTCACTTGCCAGCCAAGCCTACTCTGTAAACTCAGGACAAGTGAGAAATCTTATCCCCAAAACTAATGTGGCTAGTACTGGATGCTGTCACCTGGAAACATGTGCACCCTCAGCTTGAACAAAGTAACACACATGTAGAAACACATGTATAGATATACAAAATCTCATACATATGCTCTGGAAGATGCCTACTATTTTTTGCTATCAGTTACTACAGGTATCTTTTTTGTGTGTATGCCCTTGTTTTGTTATCTATCTATCTATCTATCTATCTATCTATCTATCTATCTATCTATCATCTATCTGTCTGTCTGTCTATTTATCTATTTATCTATCTATCTATCTATCTATCTATCTATCTGTATGTGTATGTATCTATCTATTACTTATTTATTTTTAATTTTTCAAGACAGGATTTCTCTATGCATCTCTGGCTGTCCTGAAACTCACTCTGTAGACCAGGCTTGCCTCAAACTCATAGAGATCTGCCTGCTTCTCCCTCCCTGAGTTCTTGGATTAAAGGCGTGCACCTCCACCACCTGGCCCTTGTTCTATTTTTTAATCACTATTATTCATTTGAAAATTTACATATTTTTCCTAAGAAGAATGAAGTCTTAATGGAGACAAAAATTTAACTCATATAAAATGAGAAGCTTTAGTAATATTGAATATTTTATTTTCTATTACAGGACAGGAAAATAAAAACATGGGATCATCTCTGATACAATAGGCAAATCCAATTTTGTGTGTGTGTGTGTGTGTGTGTGTGCATGTAACATATGGAACTGTGACATTAAAGTATGCATTGAGCATACGTATTTATATTGTTAGAATCATTATTAAAATTAATGCACAGTTCTACTGTTTTTAAAAATAATATGAACTGTAGATCCAAATAATGCTTATGAAATATAATGGTACAAACAAAAGCTATATTGAAATGATCCATAGATAGCCATAATTTGAACAATAAAATAAGGCTAATCTAGATATATGTTAATGAAATTTTAATATTCATTACAAACAATTTAGAAACTCAAGAAAGAAACGTATAAAATATAATTCTTCTATTACAAAAGATGAATTTTGGAAAAGAATACTAATTT
The DNA here is from genome assembly GCF_903992535.2 of Arvicola amphibius. Lineage (NCBI taxonomy): Eukaryota > Metazoa > Chordata > Mammalia > Rodentia > Cricetidae > Arvicola > Arvicola amphibius. The sequence continues at coordinate 32,689,294 of NC_052047.1, read as the reverse complement.
TATTATATATTTAAGCATTAATGTTATTGCATATTTGTAATTTTAATTATTATGATAGGAGTTTTAGCTAAAACTTCCATATGGTGAAATTTAATTAATAAGCTAGTCTGCTTACTGCTATCAAACAGCTTTGGATTCTTTGTTCTTAATAAAAAGGGAAAAGGTCTACTAAAAAAACACAGCACATTTTCAATGTTATAATGAGATATATTAATCAAAATGTTTTTATATAATAAACAAAATAAACAAAATACAAAATGAAACAGAAAAAAATGCCAATAAAAACAAACACATGCAGATGCTGAGACACACACATTCACATACAGAGACAACCCTAAAAAACAAAACTGGAACAATAATATAAAAGTAAAAGATCTGTAGATTAAGAAAGTATTTTTATATAAGAAAGATATGAAAATCTATTTCATAATGGAAATATCACACAATTTAGTGTCATAAACACAAACATGAAGAAAGTGAAGTCATATAATCTGTGCCTAAATTACCTGACCAATAGAGGTCTGGACTTTCCTGTAATGGAAAACCCAAGTTTTATACTTATAAGTTGCTTATACACCAAATGATGAAGTTAGTTGCATAGTATCCATTGTGCCCATATAACTGCTTTCCTTGTTCTACTTCAGTAAAAGAAATATGTTCATGTTTGTCTTACACTTTTGGAAGAGCATCCTATCTTCTAATGCATCCTACCAGGACTTCACACTCCCTCTTATAAACTGTGTTAAGATTCTACTTGCTCTTAGCTCCCATGCTACGCAACCATTCAGTGCAGTCTGACTTTTTATGTTGTAATTCTCATTCCTTCTTTCTTGTAAGACAGTGTGAGGGAAATCCATTAGGTTATTATTGAAAAAATGATTGACAAAAATGTCCAAAACTTGCCTAAACCTGCGCCCTGTGACATTTTTCTTCCTTCTGAATATTTTTGAACTTTGTTACTATGAAGTTTCTTTTGCAAGAACAAATTAATTTTCTTTTTCTCATTATTATGTTATGGCATTAAAGACTTTGTTTTGTATCATCAATTTATATCTGCACACTTATTATTTTTTTCCTGCTCAAAGCAATAGGCCCCAAACTTGCTCTAAAGCTACAATCACTGACTCAGTTCCTAATGTGTTTTGGAGTCTGACCTGCTGCAGCTGGCTGCACCTGGAAACAGTTTATAATAGGTGCTCTTTTCCAAGTGAGGCATCAAACCCATTCAAATTGGTAATGAGTGCTATGCACAAGAGCGTGGGACAACAAGAGGAAGTAATCATTGGGTGATTTTGAGAAACTCGCATAGGACTAGAACCAGCTGAGTGGCAGAGCAATCATCCGGAATAGTTGGGCCAAAGGGCCTATTCCAAGTATTATAAAAAGAAAATTGGAAAACTCTTATACAATCTCTTTCAGTCTCCAGTTTTTAACATGCCACATATTTAAAATTTTCTCACTTGACTCTCTGACCTCCAAAGTCTTATGGCTTTGGAGCATTATTCAAAACCGTAAATTTCCTTTCCTTAAAGTAAGTCAGGTACATAGAAATTTTTTAAAGGTGGTCAGTTAACACATTCACTGAATGTTCTTCCTGATTTATAAAACCTGGGATAAGGAGAATGGTTATCTCACTTGGTAGACCAAGTTGGCCTTGAACTCAGAGATCTGGCTGCTTCTGCCTCTGGAGTTAAAGGCATGGCACTATCATGAGGCTCCAGTAAGAAATTTTGTGATAGCACTAATAAATACAAGAGATTATCTTACTCAGGAAATGAGCACTCTAGGCTCCTTGACTCTGCTCTGTTTCTGTATGTTAGTTTGTCGTTACTTTCCTCTTTCTTCCAGAATTGTAAGCATTTTCTTTGTGCTTGTCTTATTTAGAGTTACCTTCTATGTGACAAAACACAATAACTAAAACAACTTGGGGAAGAAAGTTTACATTAGTCACAGATCCAAATCAAAATCATCAGAAACAGTGAGGGCAGGAAACGAACATAAGGGACGACCCTGGAGGCAGAAACTGATGCAGAGGCCATGAAGGGGTGCTGCTTACTGGCTTGCTCTCCATGACTTGCTTAACCTTCTTTCCTATAGAACCTGGGACCACCAACCCAGGGATGGCACACACCCTCAATGGGCTTGGGACCTCCACTCTTGATCTCTGATTTTAAAAAAGTGCCTTCCAGCTGAATCTTATGGAAGCATCTTCTCCAATGACACTCCCTGCTCTCTCGATGACTCTAACTTGTGTTAAGTTGCATAAAAGTAACCAGTACAGTGTTTTTGAATGTAGAATCATGGAGAAACAATACTCTTTTCTTATAAGGTTTCAACTCCTTTGGACTGAACTAAATAATTTCAGAAAATGTTATTCTCTCAAACACTATGGTATTGATTGTGCTTTTCCCTTCCTAATTAAGCCCCTGGTCAACTCACTTGTAGCCTCTCTATCATTCTTTGCTATACTGTTTTTCCCTGCTCACCTATCCTCTTTTTCTTTATTTTTCAGTTACTACAGGTACCATTTGGATTTAGAGTTACAGATTAGAGAACATTGTGATGTTTGTCTTCTGGGTCATGATGACCAAGACATCATGACTATGGCAACTCTTAAAAAAGAAATCTTTTAATTGGGGCTGGCTTACAGTTGAGAAGTTTAATTCCATTATCCATTATCAGCGTGGCAAGAAGCATGGTGGCATACAGGCAGGCATGGTGCTGGAAAATAAACTGATGGTTATAAATCTGGATCTAAAAGCAGCAGAAAGAGAGAAAAAAGAACATAGTTTGGGATTTGAAGCCTCAAAGTCCACACCCAGTGACACACCTCTAATAAAACCACACCTCTAATTATTTTATTCCCTATTGACTAGCATTCAAATATATGAGCCTACAGGGGTAATTTTTACTTAAACCACTATATCCATGTTTCATATTTAGTACATATCTCTGGCAATTTATAAATTTTCTAAGCCATTTCTTAGTTTCATTCATAAAGCTTTTCCTGAAGATCAGAGCGTTGAGCCAGCCATACTAGATAGCCATAGAGGCCAGGCAGTGGTGGCAGACACCCTTAATCCAGCACTTGGGAGACAGAGGGCAGACAGATCTCTGTGAGTTCAAAGCCATTCTAGCAACTTGAGATAGAATCAGTCTAAAAGAGAAACAGACCCAAGTGGTGGTGGCTCACACCTTTAATCCGAGAACTAGGGATGTGGAGATGGGAAGAAAAATAGCTGGGCAGAGAGGTGAATATAAAGCAGGAGGAGATAGGAGCTCAGGATTCAGTCTGAGGTTTCATTATAGATATCACTCAGCCTGTTTTCTAAAGACAGGACAGCCCATTTGGACTGAGGATTAAGTAAAGGTAAGAAGTAGTGGCTGGATGCTCTGAGTTTCTAATATTCAGCTTTCACACACATCCCCAATATCTGACTCTAAATTTTATTATTAAAACAAGTTCGAATTTGCACAACACTAGTGTGTGAGAAGCAGCCCATGGTGCACATGTAGCAATCAGGCAACTGATGGCAATGACAGTTGGTTCTTTTCAACATCAAGATTCCAAGATTGCACTCAGGTTGTCTGAAGTTAGCACACTGTTATCTGTTAAGCCATCTTGACAACCCTAAAAACCTGGGTTTTAAATACACATAATACAAAGAGTAATTTTCTATGCATGATACTTTCTATAGTCTATCTCGTATCCACTGGTCATCAGCTATTTAGCTGAACTCTTCCTTGTAGTTTTCTTTGAGGTATATTTTCTCCTTCTTTCTTTTTTATGGTTTATTTTTTTTATTTTTTTTCTATTTTTATTTACATTTTTCTCGCCCCATCCCCCCTCCCCCCATTCCACCCCACCCCCTATGTTCCCATTTTTTGTCCGGCAATCTTGTCTACTTCCAGTATCCAGGAGGAACTATATGTTTTTCTTTGGGTTCCCTTCTTATATAGCTTCTCTAGATTTTTACAGGTTATAGGCTCGATGTCCTTTATTTATGGCTAGAACCCAATTATGAGTGAGTACATCCCATGTTCTCTTTTTGGGCCTGGGTTACCTCACTCAGGATGGTGTTTTTCTATTTCCCTCCATTTGCATGCAAAATTCAAGATGTCATGTTTTTACCGCCGAGTAGTACTCTATATGAATTTACCCAAGAGATGCCCAATCATATTACAAAAGCATTTGTTCACTATGTTTATAGCAGCATTATTGTGTAATAGCCCAGAGAACCTGGAAACAACCTAGATGCCCTTCAGTGGAAGTAGGTTTATTTTTTTATATTTAAATAATTTCCATCTTCTCCCCTCCTCTTCCCCCTTCCCTCCCTCTCCTCCTCCCATAACCCCCTCCCTCCCCTCTCCAGGGACCATCTTGGGAGGACCCTTGGTCTTAACGTTAGAGTTAGGGAACTCCTATCTTTGCTTAATTTTTGAGGCAAAATTTGTACACAGATGTCGATGATCATAGTTACAAAAGAATGAACAAATGTTTATATTTAGTTGGCATTCATCTATTTTGCTCTAAAATGTCATTATTTTCATATTGCCAAAATGTGCATTTTCCATGGCTGCTTTGAGATCAACATGATGAAAAGTTATAACTATTGTAGTAGAAGAAAAATTACATCAAAGTGTGGTGTTTGAGTAGGCTTAATTGTTTATTTAAAAAGGATAGTTAAAATCATCAGGAAAGTCTTAAGGGAAAGTATTTTAAGTTTGCCAATGTCAGTGGCATATTGAGAAAGAATATACCAAAAAAAGTAGACCTGGAAATGCAAACCTTAACTGCATTTTTTTCAGAATCCTGAGACAAAAGTCTCACGGTTCAAGGCCTGCCTGAATAACAAAACAAATCTTAATAGCAGATTAGGTAACCTAGGAGAGCCCACCTGAAAGTAACTTTTAAAGAGGGTGGAGGTACAGCTGAGTAGTAGCATGCTTGTCTATCATGTGCAAGGCCCTAGTTGAATCCCTACTGCCCTCTTATAATAATAATGGGAAAAGGGAAATTAGAAGAGTCATTATGAGTGTAAGTATACAGCAATATGATTTGTAGTGAGCACATCTTTTCTTAGAGTCATAGAAAAAAATTGTGTGAAGGTCAGAAACAACGTGTTGAACACAACAAGCCTCTTATTCACACTTCCAAAATTAAAAGAGTTCTGAAAACCACTGATGTGCATACATTTCCTGGCAGAGACACGGATGTGCCTGATTACAAAGTGCTTCTTAGTACTCTCCAAGTCTAAATTTATAAAATAATAATAATTTTTCTCCAAAAATCATCACTAAGGCACCATAAACCTCCAGTGTTGATGGATTGGAAAACAAATATATTAAGTCAGAAGGGAAAAATAAAATGATAAGGCAGGATTACAGGAAAAGATGGAGAGAAGAGGAGTGGGGGGCAATTTTGACCAGAACACACACACTAAATTTATGTATATTCTCACACAATGCATTTTTAAAAGCTTGTTTACATTAGAGCAAGAAGAGTTATCTGGGAGTCCAGTCACTCGGGGCCTCCCCCAGTGTCAGCTCCAGAATAACTTCAGAACCTGAAGCTCATATCTTTCATAGTGCCTCCTGGGTTTTCTGTGTCTGCAGGCGCTTCCTGGATAATCACCTTGCAAGTGCAAGACACGTTGGAAACATGATGTTGCAGGGCTGCAAAGATGTCTCAGATATTAAGAAACATTTGCTTCTTTGCATAAGACTGGGATTGTTTCCCACTTGCCCATTTGAGCTACTCACAACAAACTGACAACTTCAGTAACATGATATCTGACCACTTGTCATGGCCTCTACGATCACTTTTACACATGTGATACTCATAAAAACAGACATGTAGGCAAACAACATATATAAATAAGTATAACATTTAAAATAGAGTCTGATGTGATCTGATGATAAGACAGTATGGACAAGAATATCCATACAGTATCTATGTGGAAATGTATCTATGAAGTATACAGTATGATGGGAATGTAGATACAGTATCTATATGAAAATGCCTGTTTCTATAAATGATGGAACATAATTATCATAGATTCATCAGCCTTCCATAGCACAAAGAGGGCAAAGAAGATGATGAAGTTTTTATTGAACACTCAGGAAAAAAAAACTAAAACGAAGAAAACCTTGAAATGGAACAAAAAAAAAAAATACAGGAGTTGATAGCTTTCACTTTGAAATGACTACTTTACCAAAAACAAGGAAGAGTAATTAGTAAAGACATTTTAGTATTAATATTTACTTCCCACAGCATTAAGGAATTATCTTTTCTTTAGCTTTAAGAAAATGGTGTGATGCTGGGTGCTGGTGGTGCACACCTTCAATTCCAGCACTCGGGAGGCAGAGGCAGGTGGATATCTGTGTTTTTGAGGCCAGCCTGGTCTAAAAGAGCTAGTCCCAGGACACCCTCCAAAGCAACACAGAGAAACCAATCTCAGAAACTAAAAAAAAAAAAAAAAAAAAAAAAAAGAAAAAAAAGAAAGAGAAAAAAGAAAAGAAAATAGTGCAAAGTTAGAGACAAAACTTCAAGAAACATTTAGCATTAGACCTGTTTTTAAATAAGATGCTATAATCAATCAAAATACATTTCTTACCTATTTTCATATATCTCTATATTATATCTATGTTATGTATATTACACTGATTAAGTAGATCGGCAAGAACACATGAACTACACCAACAATCAGTATATATATTGAGGAATTCAGAGCCTAAAAAATTAAATTCAGTGCTCAAAATATCAGTGTTACTGTATCATATTGACATATTTATAAACCACCAACATCTTTCCTATCTTCTTTCATCTGACATATCTGTCATAATTTGGCTTTCAAATGAGAAATCAACCCCAGAAAATAACAGATAAGATAAAAATACGTAGCTTCTATGCAGTTTCTCATAAATTGTTTTTGTTGCAGACAGTCTAAAGATGGAGTGTTTGCAACAAGATTCTAGCATAGCTTACTCAGTTATGAATTGCCATTGAGACAGATTTGTGTTCATGTACCAGTACATGAGGTGTCAGTCTTTGTCTATGTGGTGGCTTATGGCCTCGGTTTGCACTAATGTTAAAATTTCTAGCAGGGGCTGCAGGGGAGTGGGAGTACAGATTGAAAAATGCAGACCACCAAGGCACTGCTCGTTACTCCAGTTCTGATTCGCTCCTGTACCAGGGTCTAATCAGGCTCTGTGTCTGCCCCCCTCTTGAGTAGACCAGAGGCCCCATCCAAACAGGTTCAACAGCCTTACAGCAGCAGCTCCCCTCTCCAGGTGGCCAGACGGGAATTCCAGACTAGTGTTGTTTCCCGAGACATTGACACAGCTGCCAAGTTTTGATGGAGGAGTGTCTATGTGTTACTTTTATTATTAATAAAGAAAACTGCATTGGCCCTTTAAGAGAACAGAAAATTAGGTAGGCGGAGTAGACAGAACAGAATGCTGGGTAGCAGGAGTGGGGAGACGCTTCAGGCAGACGCCATAGTGAGTCTCCATGCTTCTCTTCTCCGAGATGGATGCAGGTTAAGATCTCTCCTGGTAAGCCACACCTTGTGGTGCTACACAGATTACTAAATATGGGTTAAAGGAAGATGTGAGAATTAGCCAATAAGAGGCTAAAACTATGGGCCAGGCATTGTTTTAATTACACGGAAAATCCTATTCCACCCCTCAGAATTTATGTAAAACTCAGACAGAGCTGTGTGCTTCTGTAATCTTAGCACTGGAAAAGGGAAGACAGAAAGAGTCATTCTAACCAAATGGGTAAAAGAGGCAGCTCCCATCCCAGGGGCACTCTTTCAAAGAATGAGGTGCCATGCAGTTGAGAGAGATACTCTGGCTTACATGCACAGGAATTTTCATGCTTGCACAGATGCATGCACAGAACTGGATGGATGGCTGATGAATGGATGGATGATGGCTGGCTGGCTGGCTGGCTGGCTGGCTGGATGGATGGATGTATGGATTGGTGGGTGGATGTATGAAATATATATAAAGAATGTTTTACATGTATATAAAACTTTCAAACAAAGATGAAAAATAGGAGACATAGAAAAGTCTTTCCCTAAGGAGACATTACTAATAACTAATAATATATAAAGAAGTATTTGACTTTATAACCACAAATTCATGAACTAAACCTACAATTAGTAGCTTTCTTGTGGCTAAAGTAAATGAAAGAAGTTATTAATGTAAATAGTATGATAGTAAAAATTTAGAATACATAAAATGCTCATATATTATTTATACTTTGAAATTGATATGACCATTTTAGAATGTAATTACAGTTGATATTATCAGGTTGCAAGTAATGGCATATAATGATTGACCATTGCAAACACAGAGAATAAATATTAAAACACAAGAAATCATGGTGTTGTATAAGTTGAAGACACAGCTTACAAAACTAAGGATGATCATTCTTTCCAGATAATAAAAGAAGGTAAAGACCAGAGTTCAAATCAAGCTAAAGACAATATTTTCAAACACTCATATGCATATGGTGAGTTATTTTATGTTACAGGAATAATAAAATTTAAAGTATTGGGGCAATGATTTCAGGTGTCAGAAACATGTTGTGAGGCATCTTCTATAATAATATATGTAATTTCCATGGGAGTTTTGCAGGTACAGGTTCTCAGTTACAGACTGACACTATTACAAACTCTTGAAAAATCATCTCTTTTTCCTGATAGTTGTGCTTTCCATTTTATGGGCAAATTGTCTTGTGCTTCATAAAGTGAGCAGAATGGGTTAGGGAAGGACGGAGCCATTATTTCAAAGAAATACTGGATAGCACTACTGTGCTGATAATCTGCTGGTCCACTAAATAAAAATTTCAGCACCATACCTTACATAAATATTTCACAATATAATAATGTATCAACATTTTCAAGCATTTACTTAAGTTCACATTTGCAAAATATCCCAAAATGTAGCACAGCATTTTTACACAACATAATTTCTGCATTATTATATTTTTAAAATAAATATTTAAATGCCTTAGTAATATAAAATTTCATAGTATTTATGAATGTACCTGAAAAAGTAATAATTTGAAATTAATTCAAAGCTGCTTTTCTAAATTTATGACATGTTGGGATATAGAATTAAATGTTTGATGTATTCTCAGTTATGAAGAACATAGTAGAAAACTTGCTGCAAGAAGCAATAACAACTAAAATTATATTCATTACAAAACAAAACCAACACTTTGAATTTTTACCTGTGTTAATATGTACATCAATTGTTCCAAATAGATGCCTTCTTTAGAAGAGTTACCTCAGCCATGGTGTTCCTGAAGAGCAGTATCACAGCAATTATGACACTTACATTCTCTGACCTGCGTACAGAATGAAAGAAGCCCTATTTCCCACATTAATATAGGGAATACCAACCTCACCTAAATTTGTAACCAGTAAAAATAGAATCGTAAGTTTATACATTCATACCTTGCTTGCATTTAATGTTCTGTTTGTTAAACACAGTCCTAACTCTGCATAAAGCATTCATTTGTAGCTTTCCTTGGTAGCATTATGTAGTATGAACGAACTGCCATTCTAATTATGATTGTTATTTGAGGAGAACGAGGGCTAACCTCTACTGTTCACTTGTTTCACTTAAATCGTCAAGGAAGCAACCCCTGTGTGTGTGGCTATAAGGGAGATTCTGCAAAGTCTTAACTAAAAAAGAACGAAAAAAAGAAATGGCGGCTCTGCACGTGGGCAACAGGGAGGGGAATCCAATTGTAGGCAAGCATTCTCGTTCATTTTCTTTCCCTTGGTGGTTCATCATGACGGGAACTGTTGTGCTCTGTCACCTCCTCTGTACCATGAAGTATTGAATCCTTTGAAACCATAAGCAAGAACAAGTCTCTCCTTTTTGTTTTTTTTTTTTTTTTCAGAAATTTTGATCACAGCAACAGTAACTAACAACTAGCAGAGAAGTCACTGATGACAGTGGGATGGTTGCTATGACTAAACCTGATCTGGCCATTTCTAGGCCTTGGAAGCTGATTTGTGAGAAGACTTTGAATTTACAGGCAATAGAATCCCTAGAAGTCTGTAAGTGCTGCTTAATGAAGGCAGTGCTTATAGTATTTAGCAGGAGATTCAAAAAAAAAATGCTGATAGAAATAAAGAGGGCAAATTTAGTGCTAACATACAGAAAAATTTTTCATACAGAAAAAATGATTTTATTGAATATAGAAATAGAGTCTAAACTTTTTTATATCTTGAAAAATAAGTTTCATAAAATTTGCTCTTTTCAGAAGCTTTGGAAGAGGCAGAGTATAAAGGTGGTGGATTAATTACTTTGAAGGGGAAAATTCCAAGGGAGCAAACACAGCATCCAGTCTGTGCAATGATTATTTACTCAGATTTCTAAATTTTCTCTTATTTATATTGAACTAGAGTCACACTGAGAATCAGTAGCAAGAACCAAATGAAAAAGACATTGTAAATCTGCAGTTTATCCAGAAAAAGGTGCATTTTTAAAGACGCAGGTAAGCAGAACAAAGTTGTTGAAGAGATTGCAGCATGTAAAATCATCTAAGCATCTTGCATTGGGAGAGGAGGAAACAGACCAGATTCTAGTCATCTTGAGTGCCAGAATATAAGATTAAAAATTCATTGGAAAGACTGTTCTAGAAAACAAAGAGCTTCTGGGGTTGCTGCCAACACAGGGTCACTCAAGGAAGTGCCTTTCCAGATAGTCAGAGCCTGGCAGCCATGAGCCAAGATATTTTTGGCTGGCATTTGTACCAGTGGAACATCTTGGGAACGTATGTATAATGTTGGTTTTATAGACATTCAAATTAGAGACTCTTGGGGTTATGGTGCCATCTAGACAGCTTGGAAGATCAGGATACTGTGTAGCTGTACAGCATCTCCTTAAAAAAGGCTCTTAGGTACAGTGTATGGAGCCATGAGAGTGAAGGATAGACTGCAGTCAAGACCTTGGAATGTCCAATAGGATAAGAATATGGAAAGACTGAAAACAAGCAAAACAAAACAAAAAGCAAAACAATCCTCAAGGCAAAGGGAGAAACTAGATCAATAGAGTCTAAGTGGGGGTACAACCAGCAATATCATGTTGGTTCAGAGATCACTTCCTGGACCCTAGATTGTAGAAGGAAAGAAGTGGTTTCCTAAGTTGTCCTCTCATCTTGGCCTTCACATCAAGACAAAATCTAGTTGGTTTCAATGATATTGGTTACCTTGTAAATGTTTATGTTTGTTATTATTTTTATCACTGCAACATCTGTTTGTATTTCATTCCTTACAAGTGAAATACTCATACATTTTCCTCTTAAATACTTTAAAATCTGCTTAACAAGTTAGCAGTAAAATGACTAAAGAAAACAGAAATAGACATCATAGTGAATAAATGATGCCTGATTAATAAAATTTATAGTAGCTACCTGAATTGAACTTAATATATCTCAGGAATATTTAATCATCTAAATAGAAAAGAATGCAATGTTCAAAGTCAAGAGATACAAAAAAAAATTCTCAGTACTTACTTACAAACCTTGTTAAATCTACTTACTTTGTATTAGTTTTCACACAATCTGGTTAAATGCTATATTTACATTCATGCACATGCATATGAACTTCAATAGAGGAAAAAGTAACGTGAAAGTGACATTGTCTGTCATCTTTCCTTTCTTTGCTTCTTTTCCTTCTTCTTCCTCTTCCGCTTCCTCTTCTTCTTCTTTTGCAATGTCTCTATGTAGCTCTGGCTGCTCTTGAACTAGTTCTGTAGATTATGCTGGTCTCAAACACAGGGAGCTGTCTGCTTCTGCCTCCTGAGATGAAATTAAAGACCTGCAGCACCACTCCAAATTTACCCTCCATCTTTTAAAGGTATCACAGTCTATGCAAACAGCTATTAGATAATTTAACTGCATATGTAGAAAAAGACAAAATATGTCTTCAAATTAGATTTTTACTATAAAATTGAATTTAATAGGTGATTATTGCACATAAAATTCATATAAATTAAATGGCAAACTCACTGATTCAATATTTATTTGGAACTTTAATTGTATGACGAACGTTTTCTCAAACACATAGATCTCTGGCTCAATGACGTATTTTCGTGATTTGGCCTCATCAGGAATGCTATTCAATGTATTTGAGTTTATCACTTTGAAATGGTGCCACCAACTCAAAGTAAAAAGTGACAGTTATTTGTTAAAATTACTTCTACTATATGACAATCCCTAGACTCATGTTAACAAGTCATGTTGCGCCAGGTACCCATAAGAAGGCATTAGGCCTGATATTTGCAAGTTATTATCTATATTCATTATCTCAGAAAGTTATTTTTTAGTGTCATTATTAAAGAACTTCCCTTCCTATTATACCTCTGTGTTCCAAAGGACAATAATGCATATGATAGCTCACAGAATCTATTTTCAATATATGTATAGCAAATCCATCAATGTGAATGAATGATTTAACTGTATCCCTGGTATTTTGAATCAATGACTGAATGCTCACTGAATAAAACAACCCAAGCAAAACCTCCAGTGACATGAATGGCTTACATTTTGTTGAGTCATTATCCATGGGGTCCCATAGACACACCTCAGTATCCCAGACTATTTTCAACAGTATTGATTACCCAGCAACCTGACAGTAAGGCCCTCTTGCTGGAGTCAATGCTTAGTTATGTGATTGAATATAGAGATATAAAGCTGGTGATTATCTAGAAGCTTCACCCTTTCTGAAAAATGTTCCTAGAGCATGCCATTCTTTTTCATGCTACCACAAAAGGTAAATAACAGTATTGTTTTGCTACAAAACCTATGATATGTAACTATGACCTATTTGCAAGATGCACTGGTAGAATGGTGGCACAAACATTATGGGAGTAATCTGCCATTTTTGGAATGAATTTTAGGCACATACCATGAGAAGAAACCTGTATCTGATACTGCTAAAAGGGCCAAGAACTTGAGACTACTGATCTCCCAAGGTCCAGTTGAAGAGCAGAAGGAGGGAGACCATTAACAAGGAAGTCAGCACCATGAGGGGTTCGTCCACCCACTGAGACAGTGTGCCTGATCTAATGGGAGCTCACCAAATCCAGCTGGAATAGGACTGAACAAGCAAGTGATCAAACTGGACTCCTGAATGGAGCTGACAATTGGGGCTGACTGAGAAGCCAATGATAAGGGCATTGGGATAGTTTCTACTGCATGTACTGGGTTTTTGGGATCCTAGTCTACTTGGATGCAGACCTTCCTAAGCCTGGATGGATGGGGGAGGGCTTTGGACTTCCTACAGGGAAGGGTACCCTGCCCTCTCTTAGGACTGGAGGAGGAGAGGGGAGGATGAACGAGGGAGTGGGAAGGAAGTGGGAAGAGGGGAAGAAGTGGAAATTTAGAATGGTATTATTTATAAAGCAATAATAAAAAAGATGGGGAGAGTAGGAGGACAGGAAGGAGAGAAAACTGAGATTGGTATGTAAGATAAGATTGTTTTTGAAAAACTTAAAAATTAAAGCAAGAATGACTATTACACTTAAAAAAGAACTTGAGACTAGATAGAGCATAAATAAATGAAAATATACCCCTATTACTCTGCTAAAGGAGCATAACAGTAAACTGACTCCAAATGACATAAATTGCTATACTTATAGATCTGTGCATTGCTCAAGCTTCATTAGAGAAGATTCTTCTTGCAGGATATGGTAATTAACAAAGAGACCCACACCTGGATAATGTGGAAAGATTTTTAAGAGACTTTGGAGCTCTCTGCTTTGGAGTGAATGTTTTTATCTAACATTTCCCATCTAGGCTCAGGGATCTACATGGAAAAGGAAGACAAAATGGTTGTAAGAATAAAGGTTTGGGATGACTCCAAGGAAACAGCTTCTCTCAAAAACAACAGGAGCGATGCACATATAAAGTCAAAGAGATTGTGGCAGCAGGCACAGTTCCTACCCAGTGTTAAAACGGACAAAATCCCAAATGTAGAAGAGGAAGTCGACACAAGTCACAACCCCTAGCCAAGAAGGTTTGCAATTGATACTTGCTGGGAAAGGGAAAAACAGTTTTCTCAAATATTATGTCATTGTACATTTTAACCACAGCCCAGGGAGTGGTTAACCATTAACCAGGCCCAGGAGTATTTAGTCAACACAGAATGGTGTTCTCTCTCTGTCTCTCTCTGTCTCTCTCTGTCTCTCTCTGTCTCTCCCTCCCTCTCTCTCTGTTTCTCTGTCTCTCTGTCTCTCTCTCTCTCTCTCTCTCTCTCTCTCTCCCTCACTCCATCCCTCTCTCTCTGTCTCTCTCAAATATGCACATTTTTGTTTGATTTGTGTGTGTGTGGCTTTTTATTTTTGCCTTGGTTTTGTATTTTCTGTCTTACTGGTTTTATTTTATTTTTTTAGTTTGTCAGTTTTGTTTTCAATTTGAGGAGTTTTGCTGTGTTTTCCTTGCATGGGTGTGTGTGAATGAGAGTGGGTTCTTGCTGTGGGACAATGGTTTTGTACCCTGTAAAGATTTGTCAGTTGTACTGGCTTAATAAAATGCTGATTGGCTGGTAGTCAGGAAAGAAGTATAGGCCAGGCAAGCAGGAGAATTCTTAGAAGAGGAAAGGCTCAGTATGTAGTTGTTACGCAGACACAAAGAAAGCAAGGTGAGAATGAAAGATAAAAGATACCAAGCCACATGGCTAACATGGGCAAGAATTATGGATTACTGTAAGATATAAGAGTTAATAAGAAGCCTGAGCTAATAGACTGACCAGTATATGATTAATGTTAGCCTCTGAGTGTTTCTTTTTGACTGAACAGCTGTGGGGCTGGGTGGCACAGAAACCTGTCAACAGTTTTTCATGGTGATAGACTATAAGCCAAACAATCACCACACACTTAGATGAATCACAACAAAATATGCCTGGAAAATAGCACACAAACTGTCAAGAGTATATTATGAAGCCATACCAAATTAAGGGCCGATGCTAAGTAAGTAGCTTATTGAAGTTGGTATAGAGACATTGGCTATATATTTTGATAAGTAAAGGAAAGAGAGCTGGTAGGGGAACATTTGGAGATAGTTATAATAATTTATTATGCCATTATTTACTTCTATAATTCTATTGAAAATACTTCTTTATGTGTATTATCCATGTGAATAAAGAGTACCTTAAGAAAACAAAATGATAAAATTATGATGACATATCATTATGGTTGCTATATATTTTATTATATCAGTGTATTTCTAGGTGTATAAAACATTAAATTGAATTTTGCGTATTGTACCAAACATCATAATTTTATTATATTGAAGAGACAGATAATGGAGATCAAGAGCATAGAAGTGATTTGGTAGGTTGGTTTTTTAACAGCCATGAGGATCTGGGTTCAAGTGTCAGCAACACACATTCACACTACATACAGACAAACAGATACACACACACACACACAAGGAAATACAAAGAGAAAAGCAATCGATCACTGCTGTGTTTAGAAAACTCATATTGTTTCTGGGATATAGATAAAGACAAATCCTGGATACATAACCAACTCCAGAAATATTTGGTAACTAAATAAATATAATTTATCTAAAATATAAAACTAAATGTCATGTTTGACTTTATAGTTATTATTAATGAATCAACAATGATGTAACCTATTCTAAATTAAGAACAAAAATAATCCCCAAATTAAGTGACTGCATGAAAAACTACTGTAGAGAGAGTGAGATGGTTCTGCAGGGAAAGACTCTTGATGTTCACCCTGAAGATCTGCATTCAGTACTTGGATCCCATTGGATGGAAGAAAAGAACTGATTCCCCAAAGTCTTCTCTGACCTTCACACACACACTATGGCATAAAACCTCTTTCTAAAACTATATGTAATGAGGTTTGTGTGTGTGTGTGTGTGTGTGTGTGTGTGTGTGTGTGTGTAGGGGATACTGACCATCATTGGTCTTAGTTCACCAGCAGAGAATGGTGTGGGAACACAAGTTTGTAAATCTTTTAAGCATCATTTCACCTACTTCACCACTTAATTATTTTTAATTTGTGTCCTCCAAAAAGTTAAATTTGAGCTTATATGAACTGTAAATTTTACCTGAATATTTATTTCCTCATTTCCAGATATGAAAGAAGTGAATTCCTCAGGGCTCCATAAAGATGACTATAGAGTTACATTTGTTATCTCAAAAAGCACGACCAAAGAATATTATTTACAAGATTTGGTACTACTTCAGAGACAATAGTACTTCACTAACTTTATATACTTTAGTAATTACCTGGAGAACTTCTTAATATGCAAATTGTTGGGTCTATTCACAGGAACTCCAATAACTCTGAGGTACAGGTTCAATATTCACACATTTAATTAAGTTTCAGGAAATAATGATAACGCTAATTTGTGAGTCTTATCTGAGAAATTGTGCTGGAAAGTGTATATCTTTAAGAAAGGGACAAACAAAATCAAGCCCTTTATGTAGAAAAGTTTACTGTAAAGTGTAATCAAGAATTTTAGAAGTAGCACACACTGGGGGAGGTCATTTGTCGCAGCTTCTACTCTCTGCCTACTGCTATGTTTAAATTAATTCCTAACTTCATAAATCCCCATGTGCAAATCATCACAAGTTCAAGTGCAGTATAAAGGGAAGCCTGTAGAGCTTTATTTCTCACAAATATTAGCAAAACACATATTTGTGCACTAATTAGCCAACCTGGGGTAGTTTGTTAATCTTGACTAGTCTGTTTCAAACTCATGAATTAACAGAGACAATGAGCAAGCCCCGGCGGGGGGGGTATTTATTTATATGATACAATTTTGAGTGCTTCCCATGTCATAAACAATGTATTTGTAGGAAATACAGTCCAGCAATGTAAAAACAATAAAAATGCCTGCACATACAGAAAGAATGATCTAACTATTAGAAAGTCCAAGAAATTAACCAAATTAAGGATACCAAGTATTAAGAGCTCTAAAGGAAAATATACAAGGAAGAGGCATAAAACTGATAGGTAGGAGAGGATTGCAGGTTTGAATAAAATGAAAGACAAAGACTCACTGCTTATCTAGTGATATTCATGCTCAGTGAACAGAAGTAGAGAGTAAATGTTGCTTGACAAAGACAGAGATTTCTACTGCACACATTTTTATTTATGAGCTTAATGAATATTTACATAGATATTTAACCTGCTCTTGGTGACTGAAAATGAATGAGCTTCCTCCAGAAAGAAAAGACCTTTCATGGGATGCTCCCTGTCCTTGCTTTTCCTATAAAAGTTTGAAGCAATTTGCTTAACTGGACAAATTATAAAGATTTTATCCTCAGTCTCTTGCAGGGTTCTGGCTAGAACATTTCTCTGAAACTGGATCCTGGGAAGGTATTTGGCATCCCTGTCGATGATTGAGTGTCAATATCTTCCAAAGAGTCTGGAGCTCTTTATGACTGATGCTGCATCACGATGAGGAGTTTTAAAGGTGGCATCAATTGCTGTTTAAGGATCATGTGTTCTCTCTCTTTCAGAAACAGCTAATAATAGCACATCAATTATGTGTTTATTTGTTTTTCTAAAAAGTAAGAATCTTCTGCAGTAGGTATCATGGCCGATTTTATAAGCCTTAAACCCCAAGATTTTCTTCCTCCATGGCTATTTCCTCAGAGTCTATATTATATTGCAAAAGTACTAAAGTTTAAAGGCCTTCAAGGTATAATCGTACAAAAGATAAGAATATACACATCACATCTTGGACCTACTACAAGAAAAATTCTTCCGACGGACCTCATTTTCCCATAATAGTTTGTAGGAACATTCATTACATGGGCTAGAATATTGTTGTTTTGATCTCCAATAGCACTGAATGTGATGTATAATATAATTTTGAAGAACTATCTTAGCTTTCTCCTCAGTGGGAACCTTAGGTATTCTGGGGCTACAGCTTTTCCACCACCATACTTTGATGGAAAAGATGCACAATTTTCCAATATATCTTCATAATTTTTAAGATTATAAGAAAATTTTATAGTTAGTTACACTGGGGTTGCTATACTAGAGGAAGTACAGCTGTTCTAGATATGATTCACTTGGGGTGTCTAGACTTTTTGGTGCTCCAATGGCACAATAACTTCTGGTCTGTATTGCTATATTGCATGAAAAAATTTGCATGTTGGGAGTAATATGAATTATGTTTGAAGGATGGGTCTGAAGTGGCAGTATTTTTATTCTCCACCATGATCCTCAAAGATTGCTTTCTCTTGAACTTTTAACCTGTGTGGACCCCTGAGAGACTTATCCAAATCATCACTAGGATAATGCAGAAAAGATGCAGTGTGACATAGGACATGGTTTTTCATTTGTCCAGTATTGGAAGAAGCACCTAGTCTTTAGTTAAAGAGAAAGGGACGCCAAATGTTGTAACAAAGAGGGATTAAAAACTACAAATCAGGTTGTCTAACCACTATCAGTCTTTCAGATGACAGCAGTGCTGTTCTAAATGCTATCTGACACCATTAGCTCAACTCTGAGCCAGAAACATCTACGTTGCTGACTGAATACCTGATCCTTAGAAACTTTTACACAAATGTTTGATGTTTCAGAATTCTGTGTTGGAGAATAATTTGCTAAATAGTCAGCAATAGTCAACTTATAAGTCATATAAACCTAGGCTGAAAATGAAAGCCAATGGATGCTACATTCAGATGCATTATCTGTAAAGTTTTAACACATTTTTTTACTAAGTAAAGAGAACATAGAGCTCAGCAAAGCTCATTATTGACACATCAATCCTTGCTCCCTAAGAACTTTCCAAATAGCTCTGTGAGTATTCAACAAATTGCCCTGTTTTATGTTAATTAATAGAAACAAGTTTGGAAGGAATAAAGGAAATGACAAACAGGCATTGGAAAGAAAATGGCATGAAAAATTTGCTGTGCTTTAGCACTTAAGGATGATGCTATATAATAGAAAATGTTTTGTATATAAAGCATTACTAGAAATGACATGTATGCTACCTCAAAGCTATGAATTTTCACCTAAATATTCTTTCAGAAGAATACTTTGCTGAGACATAATCACTCAGATTTACCCTAATTAATAGAAATTCCGCTAGAGCCTACAGTTTGGGTTCAGAATCTTACCATTTATAATCAGACAACAATCTGCATACAAATCCAGTGCTTGCCAAATCTCTTTGAAGACAATCTCTCACCCATTCCCAGGTTCTATTTTCTTTTCCTTTAGTAGAATGACACAGAGTCCACAATCACTAGGTTTTATTTGAAAAAAAAATGATACAATTTAAACTCAACTGATGCTGTCATGAGAAATACTTAGGTTTTGAAAGTAGGCATTTAATTTGCAACACAGATTTAACAACCTGAGAGCAGGAAAGCTGGTGCCATTTCTTGCTGCAGACAACACTGGGTCAGCTAGTCAAGCTGCAGCTGGAGAACTCATCAAGGTAGTGATGATGAGGAAAAGCTGTCTTGGCAGGCTGCTATCACCCAAGCCCAGAACCAGGGCTATGAGTTAGATCAACCCAACATCCACAACTGTCTGTGAACTGTTGGAGCCTGTGAAGGAAATGAACCAAGGGATCCAAAACAGCATGATCTCCATGACACAGGACCATAGGATATCTGAGAGGAGCTCCAGTGAGAGTCCATTATCAATGGTGTAGCAGAAACCAAAGGCCTCGAGCAAGACCAGTGACTATTGATAGTAAAAACATTCAAATAAAGATGAATGTACTAAAAGTAAACTGTGTCACACTACAGCTTCCATGGCAAGATTCTCTCTCTCTCTCTCTCTCTCTCTCTCTCTCTCTCTCTCTCTCTCTCTCTCTCTCTTTCTCTCTCTCTCTCTTTCTCTCTCTCTCTCTTTCTCTCTCTCTCTCTCTCTTTCTTTCTCTCTTGTTGTTTTGTTTGGTTTGGTTTTTGGTTTTTCTCAAAAAAATTTTTTGGAGGGAGGGGATGCAAGGGCAGAAGACAGGAAGATGAGTGTACCAGGGTGTATGATGTGAAACTCACAAAGAAAGTGGGAAGTACACTTGAGTGTATTGACACAGGAGATCACTTCCTAAATATAACCCCAGTAGCACAGACACTGAGAGAAACAATTAATAAATGGGACCTCCTGAAACTGAGAAGTTTCTATAAAGCAAAGGACATGGTCAACAAGACAAAACGGCAGCCTACAGAATGGAAAAGATGTTCACCAATCCCACTTCAGACAGAGAGCTAATCTCCAATATACACAAAGAACTCAAGAAACTTATCACTAAAAGAACAAATAATCCAATAAAAAATGGGGCATAAACCTACAGAGAACTCTCAACAGAAATCTAATATGGCTGAAAGACCCTCAAGGAAATGCTCAACATCCTTAGTCATCAGAGAAATGTAAATCAAAACAACTCTGAGATTCCATCTTTCACATGTCAGAATGGCCAAGATAAAAAACCATGATGACAGCTTATGTTGGAGAGGATGTGGGGTAAAAGGAACACTCCTGAATTGCTGATGGGAGTGCAAACTGGTATAGTCACTTTGGAAATCTGTATGGTGATTTCTCAGAAAAGTAGGAAACAACCTACCTCAAGACCCTGCAATACCACTTTTGAGTATATGCCCAAAGGATACTCAATAATACCACAAAGGTATATGCTCAACTATGTTCAGTGCAGCATTGTTTGTAATACCAGAACCTGGAAACAACTTAATGACCCTTGATCAAAGAATGGATAAAGAAAATGTTATATATTTACACAATGGAGTACTATAGAGTAGAAAAAAATAATGACATCCTGAAATTTGCAGGCAAATGAATGGAACTAGAAAACGTCATATTGAGTGAAGTAACCCAGATCCAGAAAGACAAATATAATAATATATACTCACTTATAATTGGCTTGTAGACATAAAACAACAACAACAACAACAAAAACAGTCTAAAAATCACAAACCAAGAGAACTTAGACAACAAAGAGAACCATAAAAAAGACATACACGGATCTAATCTACATGGGAAATAGAAAAAAAAAATAGAAACCAACGTCAGGTGTGGTGGCACAAGCTTTCAATCTCAACACTCAGGAGGCAGGAGTAGATGGAGCTCTGTGGGTTTTGATGCCAGCATGATCCTCAAAGAGAGTTCCAGGTACATACATAGAGAAACCCTGTCTCAAAAAGGGGGAAGGGTATAGCACAATTAATAAAAAAACCAGAGACAGAAATTGTGGATCAGTGTGATTGTCAGAAAAGCAAATCAGTCAGCCACTGGCCCTTATGTCTACCTCAGTGTGAAATGGCGAAAGAAAGAAAGACAGCAGCCCAAAGAGAGACATTTTTTTTTCTTTTTTCTTTTTTTGGTTTTTTGAGACAGGGTTTCTCTGCAGCTTTTTTAGAGCCTGTCCTGGAACTAGCTCTTGTAGACCAGGCTGGCCTTGAACTCAGAGATCTGCCTGCCTCTGCCTCTCTAGTGCTGGTTTTATATTCTTATCTAGGCCTGAGATTAAAGGTGTGCACTCGCCTGTTTTTAGGGCAAACTAGTGTGGTTTACTGGGATTAAAGGTGTGTGGTTACTGCCTGCTCTGTAAAGCTGACCAGTGGAGCTATTTTACTCCCTGATTTTCAGGCAAGTTTTATTTATTCAAATACAAATGAAATATCACTACACTGGAGAGATAAAAAGGTCACAAATAAAAAAATAAAACTCCTCCCTTCTCTGTTTGTAGGCTTCATAGTTGGCACAGTCAGTGTGTGAGGGTGTGTGTCTTATTGTTCAGGGAAGCTGAGGTTTGAGTAATGTATTTGACATTTTAATAGTATTTTCTGAGAGAAAAATCCAGAAATGCATTCATAATCAAGTATTAGTGCTGAGTAGATTCTGAAAATATCTGAGATAGAATGAGAAAAAAATAAAGTGTCTATTTTTCTTTGATCTTCAATAGAAATCATCTTATGGAAAGCAAAAAAGAAACCATACAGTAACTGAAAAATAGTAAAAGTCAAAATTTTTAGCTGAACCAAACCTGGATGAGAGGTTAAGAAGGTCAAAAAATTCAGACAGGGATGAAGGCAGAGATATCGAGTTTTATCCCATTCTAGACATTCACCATGTGATTTCAGTCCTCAGTGAGGGGCCAGTATTTCCAGCAATAGCGGTCTTCCAATTTTATTTGGTTGTTGTTTTTGTCTTTTGAGACAGGGATTCCCTGTATAGCTTTGACTGTCCTGGAGTTCTTTTTGGAGACCAAGCTGACCTCAAATGCACATAGATCCACCTTCCTATGCCTCTTGAGTGCTGAGACTAAAGGCCAGCACCACTGCTGCCCAACTCAATATTCTCATATGCAGTGTAAGCAACCATTATCATTATAACCTACGTGGCAGAGAAAAGCTAGTTGTGCAATGGTGTCACATACCTTTAGCACTAACACTCATTAGACAGATCTCTGCATTTAAGGCCAACGTGGTCTACAAAATGAGTTCTGAAACAGCCAGGGCTACATAGAGAAACCCTGTCTAAAATAAAATAAAAATAAAAATAAAATAAAGAAAAATAAAATAAAAAATTAAATAAAATAAAAAAACCCTGTCTAAAAATAAAATAAAATAAAAATAAAATAAAGAAAAATAAAATAAAAAATTAAAATAAATAAATAAATAAATAAAATAAAAATAAATAAATAAATAAAATAAAAAATAAATGAAATAAAAAGGGAGGTCATAGGAGACTAATAATGCACTATACAGATGCCCAACCTTAAAAAATTAATGAGACCTTGGAAGGTCTTTAGGGAAAACTGAATGCTGTACACCAAAGTTAATGCATGGCATGTGTAATCCATTACCTTGGCTAAGAATCAAAACTGTGGCTGATTGAGTCAGCCATGCTCAAAAACTGCTTGGCGCTGCTAAGTATCTCAATTCTGACCTCCCTCTACCAAGTGTTTCTTTCCAGCACCTTCCTTGGTGTTGTCAAGTCTATAAAAGGAATGAGCCTTTGCTCAAGGCCACTCAATAAAATGATTGTTCCACCTTATCTTCAGTAAGGAAAAAGGCAGGCTTCCCATGAGAAAGTGAAGGATCACTGCAGTGAACCAAGAATACATCAAGTGAAAAATTCAGTTTATGCACACTTGAGAATGATCCCAAAAGTTTCTTATTTATGCCTCCATCTTGATTCAGATTATGTAGACCTTTCCATAGGAAATAAAGAGAATGGGGAATGTAGACAATTTAGGGGAAATACTTTTCTTTAGGAGAATTCATTGGCTCAGAGAAACAGAGCAGTTTGGAAGAATGTCTATTGAATGTGCATGACACACAATGTACAGTAAAGTGGTTATCCTTGCAATAAGTGAAAATCAAACATGATGTGTGTGTGTGTGTGTGTGACCAGAATCAGTCCCTGTGTGTAATGGAAGATTTCAGACTTCAGTTATTCATTATAAAAATAAATAGTTTACTCTAAAAAACTCAAGGAAAGGGGCAGAGTTGCTTGCTGGTTTTGTCTTGGAAGTCCTAATTTTAGGCAAACAGGAAACAGCAGAGGGAAGTCTCTTTAGTTTCTGGTGTCTTTTTTCTTCCTTTGTTTCTTTCTTCCTTTCCTTTCTTCTTTCTTTCTTTCTAAAACAATCTTTTCTCATTTTACATACCCAGTTCTCATTTCCTCCCCTCCTCCCACTCCCCCCCACTGCCCACCTACTCCTTAAAGAGAGTAAAGCTTCCCATGGGGAGTCAATAAAGTCTGACACATCTGCTGTAAACTCCATTAGCTTTACCTAGCACAGGGCTGGAATAGTTCAGACGTAGAGAGCCTGCCCAGCATAAGTGAGTTCTTGGTTCTGGTTATTGGTTTGGATCTTTTATTTTATTAAGATTTTTTAAAAATACAACCTTTTCTTATTTTACTTAGCCATCCCCATTTCCAATCCCTCCCCTTCTCCTTTTCCACCCTTCCCTCCATCCACTCCTCCAAAAGGGTAAGACTTCCCAAGGGGAGTCAACAAAGTCTGACTTGAGGCAACCAAACCCCTCCACCTATATCTAGTCTGAGTAAGGTATCCCTCCAGAGCAGCATTATTTGTAATAGCCAGAACCTGGAAACAACCTAGAAATCCCACAACTGAAGAACGGATAAAGAAAATGTGATAAAGTTACACAGTGGAGTAGCACCCGGCAGAAAAAAAATAACACCTTGAAATTTGCATGCAAACGGATGGAACTAGAAAAAAAAATCCTGAGTGAGGTCACCCAGACCCAGATAGACAAACATGGTATGTACCCACTCATAAGTGGATAATAGACATAAAGCAGAGGATAACCAGTCTATATAGTCTGTGATCCCAGAGAAGCTAGGTAACAAAGAGAACCCTAAGAGAGACATACATGGATCTCCCTGGGAAGGGGAAACAGAAAAGACCTTCTGAAAAAAATAGGAGGTGGGAGGAAGGGTTGGTGGAAAGTGAGGGGAGATGGGGAAGGAGGAGGAGAACATGAGGGAATGGGATGCTCAAGAAGGGAAAAGGCCAGTGAAAGAGAGAAAGGAAAGAGCTATCTTGATTGATGGAGCCATTAAAGGACTAGTGAGAAACATGGCACTCGGGAAATTCCCAGGAATCCTTAAGAATGATCCCAGCTAAGACTCTTAAGCAATAGTGGAGAGGATGCCTAAACTGTCCTCGCCCTGTAATCAGATTAATGACTCCCTTAATTGTCATCATAGAACCTTCAACCAGCAACTGGTGAAAGTAGTTACAGAGATCTACAGTGAAACTCTGGGTTGAGCTACCTGGTCCAGGCAGAGAGAAGAAGGAGCAAAGGGGTCAGGACCAGGATGGTGATACCCAGAGAAACACAGCTCTGAGCTAGGGAGAGCTGACTCTGGACTGATAACTGGGGAACCTGCATAGGTCCAAACTACACCCACTGAATGTGAAGGACAGTTGTGAGGCTTGGGCAGTCTATGGGCCAATGGCAGTGAAACCAGGGTTAATGCCTAGTGCTTGAACTGTCAACTAGGAGCATATTCTTTTGGTTTGGGTCTTAAGCACACCGATTTTGAAGCCAGAGTCCCTGAACCTCTCTTCTATTCAGTCTCTGACTCTCTCTGGTTGTTGCTTTGCAGAAATTCATTGTATTGGGAACAGATGCTTTTCTTTTGAACTTTTTGATTACATTTTCACAGTAAAGAAAGATAGAATAGTAACTGAATCTTCCCAAGATCCAGACTGCCAGGATACCTCCCTGAACAAAAGTAAAGCTCATGAGACTCTCAGGGGTGGAGGGTGGCTGTTTGTCAAACCTGTTTATGGATCATATTTGGTGAGTGTGCTCACCCTTCGACTGGGTTTTTTAAGAAAGGCTGAGAGTGGTTTAGATGAAGCTGTTCTTTGCCATAGTCCACCTTGCTCTCCAGGATGTTCTTTGAGGCTTGAAAGACTACAAGTACAATAACTCATATTGCAAGGTAGAAACAAAGTGTCTATTTCAAGTAGAGAAAGTGAACAAAACAAGGAACACTATATAGTTTTATTTATCTTATTCAAGTAATAAGACAGAACTGAGATAAAATGACTATTTTCGCTTGCTGTCTGATGCATAGAATAACTAAAGAATTTAAAGATATATATATTTTTTTATTTTATGCATATGAGAGTTTACCTGCCTCTATGTAAAGTGTACTACCTGTTTGCCTAGTTTCCTGGGAGGCCAGGAGAGGGCACCTGTCCTTCTGGTACTGAAGGTAAAGAATGTAATAAGTACCATGTGATCTGAACTGATCTGTAGTCCTCTGCTGTAGGAGGGAGGGCTGCTTGTTGGTCCCAGTCACCCAGTTGCTCAGGCCTGAAATAATCACACAGAAACTGTATTAATTAAAACCCTGCTTGGCCCATTAGCTCTAGCTTCTTATTGGCTAAGTCTTACATCTTAATTTAACCCTTCTCCATTAATCTGTGCATCACTATGAGGTCATGGCCTATGGCAAAGTTTCAGCGCATCTCTCTCTCAGGCAGCATCTCTCTCTCTCTCTCTCTCTCTCTCTCTCTCTCTCTCTCTCTCTCTCTCTCTCCCTCTCTCTCTCTCTCTCTCGTCTTCCTTCTCCCAACATTCAGTCCAGTTTTCCCTGCCTACCTAAGTTCTGCCCTATCACAAGCCAAGGCAGTTTCTTTATTAATTAACCAATAAAGGCAACACAGAGATAGAAGGACCTCCCACACTACTCTGCAAGAGCAGGATGTTTTCGTAATGACTGCAGCATCTCTCCATCCCCAAACTGAAGACTGTAAAGTGACTTATACAACCAAGGAGAAGCTGGCCTCCCAAGTTCAATATCTTAACTGTGCTATTCACTCTTATGCAGTGGCCAGTATTTTTGAGACCTTTGGGAATACCTTCATGTTGTAATATCTAATTTAGTCAAGATACATTGTCTGTCTTATTCTTTTTGTTTATTTTTTATTTTTTCCCATTTATTTATTTATTATTAAAAATTTCCGCCTCCTCCCTGCCTCCCATTTACCTCCCCCTCCCCCCTCCACTCCCCCCAACACTCCTCCTCCCTCTCCTGTCCAAAGATTAGCAAGGGTTCCCTGCCCTGTGGGAAGTCCAAGTTCCTCCCCCCTCCATTCAGGTCTAGGAAGGTGAGCATCCAAACAGGTTAGCCCCCCCCCACACACACAAAGCCAGTATGTGTAGTAGGATCCAAATCCAGTGCCATTGTCCTTGGCTTCTCAGCAGCCCTCATTGTCCGCCATGTTTCGGGAGTCCGGTTTTATCCTGTGCTTTTTCAGTCCCAGTCCAGCTGGCCTTGGTGAGCTCCCATTAGATCAGCCCCACCATCGCGGTTGGTGGGAGCACCCCTTGCAGTCCTGACTTCCTTGCTCATGTTCTCCCTCCTTCTGCTCCTCATTTGGACCTTGGGAACTCAGTCCGGTGCACCAATATGTGGCTCTGTCTCTATCTCCATCCATCGCCAGATGAAGGTTCTATGGTGAGATGCAAGATATTCATCAGTATGACTATAGGATCTGTCCTTTTCTGCCTCCCTCTCCTTAGCTGCCCAAGGAACTAGCTGGGGGCATCTCCCTCGATACATGGGAACCCCTCTAGAGTCAAGTCTCTTGCCAATCCTAAAATGGTTCCTTTAATTAAGATATATACTTCCCTGCTCCCATATCCAGCCTTCCTATATCCCAACCATCCCATTCACCCAAGCTCTCCCCAAAAAAAGAAATGGTTTATTTTGTCTCACAGGTAGAGGGTAGAGTTCATTGTGGCCATGGGAGAATTTTCACTCTGCATCTACAGTCAGGAAACACAGAGAGATGGATGCTGATGCCTAGCTCACCTGCTCCTTTTTAATCCAGTCCTGGTCCCCATCCCATGAAACAGTGCCACTCACAATCATGGTGGCTCTTTCCTCTTAAATAAGCCAGTCTAAGATATCCCTCACAGACATGTCTAGAGGCATTCTTCTAGCTGATTCTATGTTCTCTGAAGCTGACAATCAATTTTCACCATCACACTACGCATGCCACACAGCCATAGAAAATCCTGAGAGCAAAAAACTTCGTCTGCTTTATTCTTAAACTAACAAAACATAATACATACTTACCTGTGTATCAGAATGGCTCACAGCTCTTTTTATCTTCATTATCACCCACAGAACCATCCGTCTTGGAAGCGCTTTTCTGCCTCCAGTATATTTTTCTGAGGCATGCCATATTCTCTGTGGGGAGGGACAAGTCACTCCTGCTCATGGAGTCTAATAAATTTTTTTCTCTGATATTATTACTATTGTGTGCCTTAATTATCTTCAGAGTTACAAACAACCATTCCTTTTTTCACATTTTTCTGTAGTTGTTTGAATCTTTGAAGTCCCATATATGTGGTAGTAATATCTATTTTGTTATTGCTTACTGAAAGACAATCTCTGATAAAATTCCTAATATCTGTCTTTCTTATTCACATTAAAGCAGTAAACATGCTATACAAATGACAAATAAAAGCCGTCAGAATCTGTGTAAAGGAAAGCCTTCTTGATTTCATTCATAAGGCCCGGGCTTTAGTGTCAGACACATAGTGGTGCTAATTTGGCTCCAGCCCTGAACTTCTGTGTAATTTTCAGAAAGATATTTGAGTCTTTGTTTTTTTTTTTTTTTTTTTCTCTCTTCAGAGTTGAAGGGGATTAGTCTCACTTTGCTGTTGTTTTGGAGAAAAGGATTATAAAGAATACATCAAAACGTTCAACTCACTGCTTGACAACTGATAATATAAGGGTCATACCGCGTTTTGACTGCTATGTTGTCAGAGCTTTGTAGAATCTGTGCCATTGGTTTAGTCCTCAGTGTGAAACAGCACCCCGGTACAGGCTGGGGTTTTTCCACATTTCCTTATTTTTTGAGGAAGGCATAACAGTGCTCCATTCCTGATGCTTATGTTTAGAACAGAGACACAGCATGTTATGCATTATGATGATGTGATGATGATGATGATGATGATGATGATGTGATGATGATGATGATGATCATTAATTCACTGCATATAACTTTTGACCAATTCGGTTTACTTCACAAATTCTATGTGTCTTTAACAGCCCTTTAACAACATCTTTCTTCTTCCTTCATAGGTTGTCCTTCTCTAATAAATCAATAAGAAACTAAATCTCTTACTTTTTATTTCTCAATAAGAAGTTGTATCCAAAAATTAGCCATGATTTCTTTTCAAGTTTTAAATATTGCCTGTTTTTCCATTTACCAGAACTACATCATAAACTTAAGTGAAATTATAAATTTTATTAAATGTATCTTTTACATCACTTCTTGAATTATATGACTATACAAATAAAGAGAGAAGATGTGTGACTAATTTATCTTATGCCATATATTTCATGAATCAAGAGTTCTGAGGCATGAACTTATAAACACGTATGAACATGTACATATGTATAATATGTATATGCAGAGATATAACCTAGAAACTTCAGTGTTAAATCTAGCAGTAAAAAGATGAGCTGGAGGGTGATTACAAATGACTTTTTCTCATAAATATTTATATCATTACTGACAACTAACTCCATAATAAAAATCGCTATTAAAATTCAGATTATTTCTTGAAAGAAGAGTGATAATATTCACAATTTTAATGAAGATTCAAAAGAACAATTAGGCTCATAGAATTTTAAAGTTACAGAATGATTTTCATATGAAGAAAATTGCCAAATTTAGCAACATCTCTCATTTATAGTTGCTTTAAGAGTGTTTTGTCTGGTTTAGTAGATAAAAAAATCAAAATACCATGAGGTTGGCAGCTTACCACTTTCTTCTTCTTCTTCGGGATGGAGGATGGGATGAGGGGTGGAGGAGGAGGAGGGGGGGGGGGGCAGTGATGAGGAGGGGACAGCGAAATTCTAAAGCATTCTCACCCTATCCTCCTCCTCCTCCTCCTCCTCCTCCTCCTTCTTCTTCTTCTTCTTCTTCTTCTTCTTCTTCTTCTTATTCATAAGAGAAACCCACAAGTAAATAACAAATATTAGAAGAAAGGAGGCCAAGTATCCCTGCTATTTGAAATTTCATTCTACAAATTCTAGACTGGAATTTGTGGCACTAGACATTACTTAAATCATTTAATACTTACAAAATATATTCTGTATAAATTTAAGGCTGAGAACCAATAATGTAAAATCTCAGCTAGCTAGTAAAAAGTAAAATAAGATAATTTAAAAAGAATTTGACAATCGCTATACATTTTATGTTTCAGTGTTTAGATTCATAGAATATATAAACAAGCATAAATAAGGGCATCTAGTATGCCTTTTATAGGTTAGATTATTTCAGTGTAGAATTGGAAAACAGAATGTGGGCGAAGAATAATGAATCTAACACATGATTACCAAATAATTAACAATCACAATAAAGCACTGGCTGATTGTGTCCCAGTGAGAAATCATTTCTATTCAATCATTTTTTTGGATTGTAATTTGTCTATAGCTAGTTTCCCTCTCCTGTAAAGTGGAAATACTAAGATTATGGGTATGAAACTTCATATTAATAATGAAACCTTTTAATTCTACTTGTTTGTATGTTATTTGAAATCAAATATGGAAGCATAAAGTGTCCTGTTTTGACCAATTTCTTAGATACTTCACTGTGAAGCACTAACATCTGTGTATCACTTTTGAATGTAATTATGAATTGAAGCATTTGGCATAATTTCCTTGTGAATCTCATCTAATGTCATTTATTCTTCTGCATTTCAATATTGATACTTGACATTGTTGGCTGGTGGATTGCTCAAACTCATCTGTACTATTTTTTCAGTGACTGGCTACAAATGAAACAGAGCTTTTGAGAAAATTGTATGGCAATTTAGTATCTCAGTCTGTGTTGATTTGCTTTACTTTTGTTTGAGGTGATACAGTTTACAAACAAACAAATAAATAAATAGATGCCGGTAACTATCTAGTATTTCTCTCTTTCTTTTCTGTGAAACATTTGTCTAA
Organism: Arvicola amphibius; assembly: GCF_903992535.2. Classification (NCBI taxonomy): domain Eukaryota; kingdom Metazoa; phylum Chordata; class Mammalia; order Rodentia; family Cricetidae; genus Arvicola; species Arvicola amphibius. The sequence continues at coordinate 32,658,784 of NC_052047.1, read as the reverse complement.
TTGTTTTTTCAAAAGTGCTGTAAGTATAAGAAATACATCTTATAAAGAGACAGAGAAAACAGCCCTAGGTCCAAAACATATGAACATACAGAACAAATAATAAATAAGTAAATAAATAAATGCAAAAGTTTTTAAAAGTTGGGTTCTCAGAGAAACCCTGTCTCAAAAAACCAAAAAAAAAAAAAAAAAAAAAAAAAAGAAAAGTTGGGTTCTATGACTAAATAGTTTTTTTTTTTTTTTCTTGCATGTTTTCTTCTACCTCTCAGAGACAGGGTTTCTCTGTGTAACAGCTCTAGCTTCTCTGGAACTCACAGACCAGGCTGGCCTCAAACTCACAGAGATCCCTCTGGCCTCTGTCTCCCAAGTGCTGGCTTTAAAGGTGTGTGCCACCACAGTCTGGCAATAGGACATTTTGAGTTTAGGCTTTATATTACAGACGACTAAAAAGCTAAAAGTGAAAAATCTTGATTTTGGATGAAAACTCAGTGGCCCTCATCTCATTCCAGGTGCTGCTATTTTACATATTTCTTTACCAAGAGCTGAATCTGTTCCCAGGATAGCGTATCGTTTTGTGGTACTTTGTTTTACCCAACTTTACAAAATAAACATAAAACATCATACAAATTGTAACTGAACATAGTTTGAATAATGATAATAATTCTATTTGATCTTTATTTTTTTATTTTTTGAGTATATGTGTGTGCTTCTGTGAGCATAAGACACACGTGTGAATGTGTACACCAGAGATGACCATAAGCTGGAGCTACAGGCTATGGCTAGTCACCTGATTTTGGTGCTGGCAACTGAACTTGGATACACTTGAAGAACAGCAAATATTCTTAACTACTGAATATTTCTCCAGTCCCAGGGTGCTTATTTTAAAGCAACATAAAGTGAATATGTATAATTGCATAGATCTACATATTATCTTCAACATTGTATTACCCAATTATGACATCTGAAGAAAAGGGAGAACATTGCTCTGTTTGGGACCAGTAAAATGGAACCACACAAGCAAATATTTGAGTGTGATAAATTTAATATAGTCTAAGAAAAAAATGGAACCACACAAGCAAATATTTGAGTGTGATAAATTTAATATAGTCCAAGAAAAAAATGGAACCACACAAGCAAATATTTGAGTGTGATAAATTTAATATAGTCTAAGAAAAATGTTCGTATATGATTAGAAATGGCCTTAACTAATAAAAATAGGAACAAGCTGAATGACACTTTCTGGTTCTAATGTATAGCTTTCTATTGCATTGGATTTTCTTATTTTGTTTCTTTATTTTGTTTTCTTTTTATTTTTGGCTCTGAAGGTATTACTCTTATTTTCTTTTGCATTAAAGATTAATATCATACAAACTTCCAGATTCTTATGGAAATATTTCAATATGAAGATTTTGGTCAATTATATTTCCCTTTTATGTTTAATATATATTAAACTTCAGTTATGAATCTAACTCTATTTTGCATGTGTTATTCAGTTACTATAACGGTACAAAAATGCTCTAAATTAAAATAGCTCATGACGTATTTACATATAATTTTAATACATATTTTAATCAGTGTAAATGCTAGCTGTTATTCACTCATTTTCTCTGTTTGTTGGCTTAGCACTTTGACTGCCACATTGTATATTTTATAGTGAATATATGGATACATTTTTCCTGATTTACTGTACAGATGGTGTTTTTTCTCAATAGAGCTGTGACCAAAAGAAGAAAGTCCACCTAAAAATGTTTTAGTGATGATATGAGGCCTAGTTATACTAGTGTTAATACCAATGGAGTTATTTATGTCAACAATATGATCCTTAATTTTTACATGTGCCCCAAAATTTGTTGACATGAGGTACTGGAAATTGACAGAAAAAAATGTCTTGGAAAGAGTTAATTGCTTTCAGCTTTTAAGAGATGATACACCATGCTTGCTGAAGGAATTCCTACAGCCAGTATTCTTTAAGTTATCTGCCCACTAGGGTGTGGCCCCTTATACTATTTATGCCTTAGAAAAGTGCTTGCCCAGCCTCTTTTCTGGCTGTGGGATTTGGTTGATCTCGGTTTTTGCAGAGGATATAGATTTGTGAGTCTACCCCTAAATAAATAACCCTCAATTATTCTCAGTTCTGAGCTAGTGTTAGATTTCTTTTCAGTGCCCTTCTTCAAATGCTTACATGTAGAGAAGTGATGTTTACTCTCAGACAAAAGAATGAGGAGAAATCTTCGATTGGGGGCTTTTATTCTGTTCTACATACTAAGGAATAGTTATTCCATGTTGGCATTAGGGTTTATTTTGTGGGTTATTTAGGATAGAAATATATTGACAGGGGAGGTAGGATTTAAAAAGTCATATTGATTACAGATTAATTAGTCCTCATATCTAGAACTCTTGGTTTATTATCTTTCTAAATAGCATCCAGGCTGAAAGAAACAATTCTTACTAGACCACTAAGTTGTCTATGCAAAATAAAACATAGGAAAAAGGCTCCCAAATATACTCACATATAAAGTGCATTTTAAAAATTTCCTTACCTACTTAGGAAATGTACAACGCTTCTATTCTTAGACATGTCTTAGTGATGACATAAGTTCATGAGTTTCACTTCCTGGAGCTGATTTAAACACAACCCCATACCTAAAAACAACAGAATTTCTTGTCTAAATTCGTGATCATAGTGGGCCACTCTAAAACCCATGACAGGCTAAGGTTTTTTCTGAAAGCTTCCTGAGGCACTCCTGCTTGATGCTTCCATGGCTGTGATGGTTTGTTTCCTTGACTCACACACACACTCCAATCTCTGCCCGCGTTTTGTCAATATCACTGTGTGTCTCTTTGCTCTTCTCATTGAAGGGCCCAAGCTACCCCAGTGTGAATGTCTCTAACTTATTCTATCTGTAGTTAATTCATTTCACAGCATGATTATATCCAGATATGGAGGCAGTTTGAACGCAACAAAATCTTTTCAGACAATGCATTTCAACCCCAAATAGGTATCGTTCTATCTTTTCTGTTTCTTCTGCCGTTATAGGAAAATAATTTAAATTGCAAATAAAATATATTTTCATACTGTACAATGTGCAAGTGCTCAAAATAACACCAATAGCTGTGATTAGGAAAGAAAAAAATGCAGTTATATCTAGTGACAAGTTGTTAATAGGGCAGACATATACACTTGGAATAAACAGCCGTACTACTCATGACTTCATTTCTCAGAGTTTAATACAAGGAGAAGTCTTTAGACTTTACACATCTAGGGGTTCGTATTTCCTGGGCTCAGTGTAGAAGATATTAGGGTGTCTTAGTGAATAATATTAAACATAGAAGATTTAACTCGCTCTAATTAGATTTGTCGGTTAGATAGGTGATATGGACGGATATCATCGAGAAGGCAGTTCACATGTGTGTAAATCTCAAATTTTATAGCAGTATCTTTTAAGGCACCAAGAAAAATAAGCAACTGACAGAGGAGAAATTCATTACTTGGGAGGAAACAGGAAGCGAGAGCGTTTGTCCTTTCCCATGAGCTGAAGCATGAAATCACTCCACTTTTCTTTCTCCATCGATATGCAAATGGAAAGTCATTTGATGTAAGATGGAAAGTCATTGATTGGAGGAGAGAATGCTAACTGGTCTCTTCTGTAGCCCATAGTGAGGCCTATCATAGTTCCTACTTGGTATAATAATTCTTTCCAAAAAGTATTATTGTTTTCCTTCTGCCAAATATTTCATGGTTCATAAAGTATATTTCCCATAAAGTAGATACAGAAATAAACACATGGTTTCATTCTGCCTGTCACTCCCCTGGCTTTCTGAGTAACACCAGCAAGTCACATGGCTTCATGAACTTG